>NC_140188.1:19809269-20087532 GCF_965226575.1 Pagrus pagrus | reverse complement strand
AATCGCCTATGTCACCATCTCCATGGCAACTAAGTCAAGTCCCACAGAGAATAGTTTCCAACCCGGGGATCGTGAGCCCCACTAGATGTCGCCAAAACATACGGTTTTACTTTGCTCATATTAGACGGACCCTTTCTTCAGTGTTCTGGACATTATTTCCTCTGAGAACAGCTTATTTATTCAATTGTGGAAAAAATAAAGATTTCTGAGTTTGTATTATTACCTCATTAATATTGTAAATATTAAAATTCTGAGTTTTAAGTTCTTCTCCAAAACTACATAGTGCCCCTTTAATTTAAAAAGGTCTTTATCTCAGCCTTCATTCATTTCTGTGAAAACTAAATCAATTGTTTAGATTATTTTTTTTAAGAAGAACTTTTAAAATCTCAGAGGATAAGTGCACAATGAAGACCAGAACACAAGCTATATTTTAAGTCAGGACTCTGTTAAACAGCTTCGCTCTGCATTTGTGAAGTACGCAGATAAATCAACCAAAAAGCTTATCGAACACTGACCATGGAGAAAAAAACTGATTTGTGAAAAAAAACCTTTTTAGTGTGTTTGGTTGTTCAAAGTTAAAACACATAATGGAGCCAGATAAATGTGGAAGAAGTTCCCGAAAAAAAGCTGCTTGCAATTCATCCAAATTGCTCGTTTTAGACACACTGTCTGCTGTTACTGCGTTCATTATTTAGATTAAATGTTAAGTTTATCAGTTGCTCTGCACTACATCTAAAACCTTCATAAATATGACCCTTGTTCAGGGGTTATAGGTTTACTCAACGACTCAAAAAGGGGTCCCTAAAGAAAAAAACCTTGGAAAATACCACTTTAGAGGACCAGACGGTCAGGATCCCCTCTGAAAAATTTACTTTAACCTTTTAGCAATTAGCTCCAAGAGGACACACTGAAAACTGCTCAACATCAACAAGTTTAGCACATCAACATGGCAAAGCAAAGGAATGATGGGTAAATAAAACTAACAAAGATGAGTCAAACAGTTACTTTATTTATGTTCAGGTAAAAACATGAACCTGATGCAGTAAATTATTGCAGATCTTAGAAACCAGCACATGAACGATTGGGCCAGGAGAACATACAGTGTCGCCCTCCCCTGGCCACAGACTGCAGGTGCACACCACGGTTTGTTCCAAGCCAGCAGTGCAAAGAAAAAAAAAATAATAATAATCAACTACAGCAAGAAATAAAGACAATATAGAAAATCTTAAAATAAAAAAAAAAAAAAAAGGTAAAGCAGACATTCGCACCTCAAACTGGGTGTGAAACTGCATATAAACTTTATTCCATAAATGAACTTGAAATGCTGTCTGGCCATGAAAACAATAAAATGCGACCAGCCAAAGTTTTGTGCCCGGCTACATTATGTGTTGAGGGTTGCTCAGAGCTTGGTCTACCAAGATAACCCTACACATCAGGTAGGGCCCAACAGAAAGACACTAACTCTATCAAAATAAGAGCAAAACAAATTTACCTGATCAACACATTGGTTACAACTCTTCAATTGAGCTGAAGCTCTCTAGAATAAACGAGGCCAGAACACAATCTCAACTTGGGTAGAAGGAGGAAAAAAAAAAAAAAAGATAATATGCGCTCATCACTACCCGCATTCAACCAACTGCAACTCTCGTTTCCACAACTTGAAGCAAAGACACACAGGGGGAGGGGGGCCGAACCAAAATGCAACACACAAACTGGGGCCAATATAATACAGAACAAAATGTGAACAGACGAACTGAGGGGAAGAGACATGAGAACAAAGAGCTATTCTATCAAATGTGTAGAATGAGCAAAGTCTGCAAATTTGTCTGTACAAATGATCTTTGGAGCTAAAGTAAACCTAGCTTGCTCGATGGACCCCCCCGCCCTCCCCTCCCCTCCCTATCCTCCCCTACGCCCAGTGACGTTTGTCCACCACTCCGGAGAGGAGACATCCCTTTTTTAAATATCACATAGCAATGCAATTTAAAATGTCACCCAGATGTTTTCATCTTTTTTTTAAACATTACTCAACTACTGATATAAGTTTGACTCTCTCTTTTTTTATATTTTAAGTTCTGTGAGTCATGGAACACCTTTCCATTTTTTTATTTTTTAAGTTTTTTTTTGAGAGACAGGGGCAGCAAATATATATTTAAAGTCTTAATTTTTCTGCAAGCCGCTTTCTCTAACAAGAAGGCTGTACACGTAGCCTTGATGTATGTGATTACAAAAAAACTAAGAAGGAAGTCATGATTTCATCAGTCGCTGTAGAAGGCATTTGAATGTGAGATGTGGCGAGATCAGGAAAGGTGGAATGACTGCTGGCCCTCGCGAGCCGCAATCAACAGTTTCTCTCGCATGGTCTCTATGCTGGAATAGTCAGGCAGCTTCAGGTAGTTGACGCAGGTCATGACTGAGGGGAGGAAGTCGTCCGGGTTCTCCGTCGACTCGAAAGTCTTCCTCACGATCGTCAGAGGGGGATTCAGGCTCCGGAAACCTTAGACACAAGTGGAACACCAGGTGTCAGGCACAGAGGGTACAGTCGTGGCTTCACATTTTATACATTCGTACAAGCTTGATAAAAATATCTAATTTTTGTAAAGGCCTGAGAAAAGTGACTCACCTCCAACAGGCAGTCTGGGGCTCCCTGTGACAAACTGCAGAAAGAGTCTCTGCTGCTCAGCGTCGAAGCTGCTCAACACCTCAAACAGGAACCGCACGGCACGGCTGCAAAAATAAGTGTGAGAAATACACATCAAACGTGTGTCCTGAGATGAAAGTTTAGTTATATCTACTGTGTGTTATGTATAGAGTAAGAAAAAAAGTAGCCTAGAACCATATTTTAAAGGTGCTCTACACTAAAATGGAGTTTTGGATGCCTCAATATAAACTCTCTTGGCAGAAGCTACAAGACTGGCTTGTGTGACTTGAATGAGGCAGCTCCCTCCTATTCAAAAATGTGCAGGGGGTCGTAGGTTTGACGGTCTTCACCTGTCATGTGTGTAGCCGTGGTCCGGTCGACAGCACTCCATCAGCGTCTTGACGTCCCATGTCTCAGATTTACTGCCACACAGCAACTGGTCAAGCTGTGGCAGGAGAGGAAGGACAATAAACAATTAAAGAAAAGAAAGAAGGGGCACTGGTAATATTTCTTTCTGCTAAAAAATCCATACATACACATAAAGACAATAAAACTAACAAACATATGAATCAGTAAATGAAGACCAACACCGGCCACGACTGACTGAGAATAATAAAAACACTGAATGTGCTTACCTCCTCTGGATAGAAATACTGCAGGTGATGCAACGGGAAGACTGACTCAAATCCTTCCCTGAATGACTCAAATTGTCTGGACACTCCTTCGTTTAGAGTCCAGTACACCACCAACTGAAGGGAGTGAAAAGAAAGATTCAGACCTCTGAGAGGAACAACATCCAGGCAGACAAAAAGTATGAATCAGAGTGAGAGTTGCAAGAACAACTGTAGCCCATACCCTGAGGTACTCCTCCAGGTTGTAGATTGTAACTGGGACGTCTTTGCCGCCCTTTTTCAGCTCAATGTTCGGGAATCCTGGAAGGGTGAAGTCCAAACCCAGGTCCTCCACTGAGCAGCCGTTCATGTTCAGGCTCTCCAGTGCCTGCTGTAGGGTCTCCCTCGTCTGGTGCACACAAACAGACACATATGGATTCATTAAGAGAGAAACAGTAGTGAAGGAGACTTGCTTTGCAGGTGAATGTACAACTGAAATGGGTTATCTATCATAAACACTATGGGTACCAGGAGGTGGGCAAGGTCAAGACCAGTGTTATGACCAGATTATATTTTTTGTGATGTGTTGAGGACTTCAGACGTCCTCTGTGTTGTACTTTACCTGTGATCGGTCCTGTTCCAGCCTCTTCTTCTGACGTATAATATCCTCCAAGTGCTGGATGGACTTGGCCACGCTGGGATCAATGTTCACCAGGTCATGGGAGCTTATAGACATCTCATGCCGTAGCATCCACTTATAAAACGGCAGGCCCAGAGGCAGGTCCAGCTGGAGAATGGGAGCAGGAGGAAATAGAAAATAAACACCCATTTGACAACATAAATACATTAAACGGTGTTGTTTTCAAAACTGCAACATTTCAACAGATGTCTTCAACAGATTATATCGATTATACCTGACAGCTCTTACTTCAGCTTTATGGTATAAAAAAAGAGATTATAGCCTTAATGTTTCTAAAAATAATCAATTACCAAAGAAGAGCAGTCCTAAATGTCAAACCTCAGTAGAAAGCAATAGTCTATTAAGAGAAATAGAAGTGAAAATGGAAGCAGTTACCAGTCTGAAGTCCATAATGGCTTTGGCCATTAGTTTTCCTAAGAAACGGAACTTCATTTTGATTTTGGCTATGTGTGCTGGTTTGGTCGTCCTGCCAAAGGGAACAGCAAACAGACCTCTGGTGCTGAACATGTACTTAGTTCCCTCTTGGCTTCCTGTTAGAGCAAAGATACAAGTGTGGTCAGAAAAAGTCATTCTTCAACATCACACTTTGTACCTACGTTCAGTGCGGTCATATTTAGAAGAAGTAAAATGTTGATCACGAGCCCATCAGTGAGGAAATACCTGCCACTCCAAAAACATGCGCTCAGTTTCGGACAGAGGACACCTCAGTAGTACATTCTTAAATGAAATACAAGCCGACATTGCATCATATCTCTCCACAAGAGCCAACCACGATACCTTTAGGATTGGCGAGTGTGACCTCTTCGCCCCTCCACAGGCCGAGATCGGCTCGCTGGAGCTCCTGAGACACCAGAGCGTAGAACTCCAGAGTGGGGCCGAGCCCTGTGCCAACCTGAGAGAGTTTTACGAGGATCATTTAGAATCGCCTCTCCCAAAAGATGAATTAAGACCATTTCAGTTATTGTCCGTAACTTATAATACAAATACCTCATTCTCATACTGGATCTCCAACATTGCCCTGGAGCTGCCCAGGTCCTGCATCACAGACTCGGCCTGTTTT
This sequence comes from Pagrus pagrus, assembly GCF_965226575.1. Lineage (NCBI taxonomy): Eukaryota > Metazoa > Chordata > Actinopteri > Spariformes > Sparidae > Pagrus > Pagrus pagrus. Next base: position 20,082,520 of record NC_140188.1, on the reverse strand, counting down.
AACAGCTCATCGCGGTTTATCGTCCTCTGAAAACACGAGACAAGTGAGGACAGACATGAGGTTATTTACGATATTTTAAAACAGAAAAATGGTAAAAAGCCAAGACTCAATTGAAACTCCATTCAGATACAATGAAAGTTGATGATTGTGTGGATTTCATCACATGTAACACAAAAAGAGTCCAAAGGTTTAACATGGCAACATCTTGTACCTTCTTTCTGTCTAGACGTGGTGCAACTCTGCTGTCCTGAGAATCTGATTGGTTGATTTCAGGGTTTGTGTCCAGTAGGCGTTGCATGGCTCTGTCACGATCAAAGGCAGTTACGTAGAATAACATCTGCCGGGTGTCAAAGGGGAAAAAGAAGGGGCTGGAAAGAGAGAGAGCAAAGTGAGAACCAGGTCATATTGGCCAAACATAAACGCCTCCCTTTGGTCTAAATGAAACACTTACCAGGTCTTTCCGAGCTCAATGAGCCAAGTAGGGATGTTCCCCGTCATGATGACCAGTGGGTCTTGTAGCTGACGGTTAGCTTTGGCTGTCAGCTTACTGTTAATGAACTCACTGGTAGGCATGATTTCCTTACACACAGCATTCTGCAAAACAAACAAAATATTCATCAAACTATGAACAACACTGATTGCCAGCAGGCCTGGGACAACAGGTTTAGAGAATATTTGAGATGTTATTGTATCTGTATCTATCACAGCTTTAGGAGCTGATAAGTGTTAAATCCTGTTCAACTAAAATATGAAATACAAACTAATTCTTTGCGAGATAACTAACTGACTTAAGTTGATCCCATCCTGTAGTAATTCTTCAAAAAGTAGACTTACTTCATACAAGTAGAACCAGTATCTACTGATGGAGTGCAGGACCCTCAGCAGCAAGTTGACCTCTAGTGAGGGGTCATCAAAGGTTATGGTCTCTGGTGGCTCCGAAGTGAGGTATGTCTCTAAGGGATTGATGACACTGGGACACACACCATCTGGAAGTGATGGGAATCAACAGTAGTTATGAAGTTGACTGTGCAGATTCTGACTTGTGACAAACTAATTAAAAGGCAATAAGCAGATGGAGCTTGTTTTGCCTAAATCTGCACTGGACCAGCCAGCAGCTGTATTGTTTGAGATATAGTTTGAAATATTGAGCATAATTTGAGCAACACATCACTATGAGATGTTTAAGATTCTCACCATGCCACAGCTCATCCTGCTTCTTGGTGTTGCGAGGTGAGGTTTTAGTGGGAGCAGTCTGTGCTCGGCCCCTCTTTCCACCCACAGCATCTTTGCTGCCATCCTCGTCCTCTCTCACAGGCTTATACCTGTCAGGAAACAAGATATGACAGTTTGTCTCTGTATGTTTTGATGAACGTCAACATCAGCTGTTACATCAGAAACTGCCTCCTGTCAACTCTTTACTTTTGTGATGAGACTCATGACGCATTAAAGTCATTTGCAACTTCAAACAGTGCATGATGTATATCGGTATAGATCTCAAAAACTTGGGAACTAAATCTGCATGGCTGCCACCACTAGGTTAAATGATGAGAACTTTTTCAAGGACTGGTTGATGAAATTCAAACAAACAAACCCAAAAAACATTGCTCTTTTGTTTCAAAAATGTCTGTGATGGTTAAGAAGGTTTCAAGATGAAAAAGAAAAAAATTAAGAGGCACAAGATCTCCCCTGTAAGAAAAAAAAAGAACAGTCGAGAGTTTTTCATTTAAAAGAAGAATTTTACCATATTGTGTGCGTTTTGGTCCAGATGCCAGCTCGCCCCAGTGGGTTTGCCTCATCATCCGTCGACTCCCTTTCTTCTTCCGCCTGAAGACTGTACTGCCGTACAGCCTGGTATACTGTCATGTTGTATGGTAGCAGGTGGTCACCGATGTAGAACTGTAGTCTGTGACGCACACTGCCAGAATTCAGGAACTGCGCCGCCTGAGTAAGAAACAAATGACATATTGGTATTATTTATTGATACTACTGTTAGTGATGCTTGCTATAAATACACATCAACACAGGATTAAGTGTGCAGAGATTAAAAGATGAGCCTCATCTGGTATGAACGGTATCACGTACCAGTGATTCATCGATTTCATCATCTGAACCGTCGTCATCACTGTCTTCATCCTCTTCTCTGATTCGGCCGTACCCTGTGGAGAACAGATGTGAAGTTATGAGCCCAACTGAAGAAAGACAGAATAATCCCTCTTAAGGACAGTTAAAGGGACAACTTTTGGCATTTGGACAATGTGGAGGAACAGCAAGTGCCTGAGGAGAACTTGACTGGCTGGCATCACCTCTCTAATTCTAATTAAACAGTTACTCACCTCTGACAACAAGATATCTCTCAATGGCCTGCACCAGGGCCAGGGGGTCTATCTTCACAGGGCCGCCTTTCCACTGTTTAACATTAGTGCAATCTGGGTGTCTCTGCAGCTGACACTTGAGCTGATGTGTGTTGAAGAACTTCAGTGCCTGAGAGCCCCTGGAGAGATGCATTAAAATCACAGTTTTAAAAATACATACCAAACAATAAAAGTGTAATATAACATGAAGTCATTCTGAATAAGCCATAAATAATACACACACAGACCTGCTGCCGTTGCCGTTGCCACTGGGGAAATCATGCACTTTGACTGGGAACTGCTCCATTTGGCTCAGGCAGCTGTTCATTTTGTGCACCAGTGCCAGGTATGGCCCATTCTCTGATGGGTCCAAACGACCTACCGGCTCCATTCCTGGAACCTGCAAACCAAATTGGAGGTTAAACACTTTTTTTTTTTTTAAATTAGAGACAGTAAAATAACATGGTCTAGTTTCTCACCGGACAGCCAGAGAACACATGGAGGAACCTCTTGAGCCGCACATCACGGCTGAGCAAGTCCCTGTCTGTGTTGGAGGTCAGGTAGACCAGGAGCTGCTTCACCAGCCCACTGTGCTGGATCTCAAACGACGACACATCAGATTCTGATACAATACTGGAGATCTCCACCAGGCACTCCATACCACCGTCCACCTGGGAAACAGGAACATACATAATCAGGAAAGTTCAGCCATTTAGACAAGCTCTAAAATAGAAATACATGTAGTTTAATGTGTTGGTAAAGACTTGATCTTATTCTCAGTGTTCAATAATGTATCTCTTACCTGCAGGTTGAGCTGCTCTGTGGCTGTGCAAAGTCTCTGGAGTACATTCAGTGCAGGGTTGCTGCCATCCACATTTTCAGAGTTGAAGTAGCGCTCCACAAACTTACTTGCCTGTTCTTTGATCCAGGCCTTTATTTTGTCTCTGCAAAAGAATGAAAAAAATAAAACTGATTAGAAACCGTAGTCCACACAGCCAGTGACTGTTTCTCTGCATCAACACGAGAAAGCGAGCATGACTTGACTAACACAGCAGCAGAAAACAGGAAACTTTCTTCATTAACTCTCGTTATCGTACCTGTTGTTTGAAATTGAGTCCTTGGGAGGTGCCCTTGCCAGGCCACTCACCCCCGCTGTACGTGAGGGCTCTGAGTTGGCATTGTTGGTCTGGGCACCCAGCTTGCCCCAGGTCTTGGGATTAAGACTGGCCAAGAAGGACGATTTGGGTGACTGAGTACTGGTAGGGCTCTTGGCTGTAAAGAAACCACAAGATGCATTAGGAGGGTTATCAATGGGCTAAGAATGCCATCACATTTCATGACGACTCAAACGTTGTTAAAGGAATCATTGATTAACCTGCCAGTGCTAAAATTTCAAAGGTTCATCACACATTGCTAATGCAAATGTTAGACTAGCTCAGTGATACAAAATATACAAAACATGCATGTAAAACATAAACATAAACTCCCTTTAGATGCGTTTGGATGAAAGTTGGCTCTATTTTGGTAAATTCTTGTGTCAATATGTCTAGTGGGGATCTTTAAACGTCACACACAAACAGTGACTGTAACACTTTAACTTACCCTGATTGTCTACTTTATCATCATCTCTTGGAGGAGAATATTTGGGCCTTCTGGGCCCTCTTTTAGGTAGCCGTTTCCTTTTTAGGACATCGCTTAATCGCCTTGGTTGGAGAGAAAATATGAAATAAACACGCATATATTAAAATACATCAACAAATGGAAGCATATGTCATTACTGAATGAACACACTACTACTGTCTAATGTGCTTATATTTTCAGTTTCAAGTAGAATTTGTTGAGCTAGTTGCCAGGCAACATATTAGCTCCAGCTGTTCTTGGTTGGTTCAGCACAGGATGCAATTTGTGTTCATGAGCTTATTTTCCAGTATGACCCAGAATTTGGATCCGTGCAAAAATGTATTTTTACAACACTTGTAAACAGCCAAACCAAAGCCACACATGGCCAAATACTCACCCCTGTGGGCTGAGGTCCAGAGAGTCATCCATGCTGTGCTGGAAGCTGGGTGAGCCCAGGTCAGGAGTTGCATTATTAGCAGATGTGGTGGATGCAGTGCTGATGGTGGTAGTGCACAAACTGGCAGTACCACTGGGGCAAGCCTTCGGGGGACTAGTGACAAGAAAGCTCTCAGATTCAGAGAGGTTCTTCACCTGGTGCATCACACCTGGAAGAGAAAGGAGAAAGACAATATAAATATTAAATATAGCAGCAATACACTGCAGCTTTTTGCCAGTTAGGAAAGAGTCACTTGGATCTGGCTGAGGACTGTGGATCAATGTAAAGGAACACTGACAGAAACACATTTTACTGCCAAATAAAATAAAATGTTTACAAACTGCAGAAAACCAGTTATACACTACCTTCTCTTCTGAAGTAGACACTGAAGACATCAGGCAGTTTCTGCATGAGGATCTCAGCCATCTGCAGAGAACCCACTACAATCTTCAGGTCCTGGCTGGATAGCATGGAGGCAATGTGACTGTAGAAATAAACATACAAAAAAGTCAATTTACATGCAACTCAAGGAAAGTCACCAGCTACCTGGCGTCTCTGAGGTCCAGGTTTTCTTGTTTAATATTAAGCTCCATAAAGACGGTCATCAGAACCAGCTTTAGTGTCAATGTTAACAAAGTCCGGGCAGTCTTACCTGGACACAGCATGGTTCCTCAGCACATCCTTCAGCAGCTCTGCATCAGCAAAGTAGATGATCCTGAGGATGGCTCTAAGGCACTTGTGTCTGACAGCAGGGCCAGCTGATGAGCTGTACACCTCATACAAGACCCCAAACAGAGTTTTGATAAAGCACTTTGCCAGCTCAGGGTCCTCCTTCATCAACTGGGCTCGTGCATCTTCTCGACGAACCTCCTGATGACTCCCTGGAGGAAGGCAGTGAACAGGTCAGGTTTATTTCCTTAAACACACTTCAACAGTTCCTCTTTTATTTAACACTTTTACGTCATTTGCCAGGACCTGTATTACCTGTATTGGGGTTGGCAAGAGGATTTGGTTTCCTCTGGATACCGCGTGCTGTTCCTGTGTCTTCATTGATCTGCTGCATAGAGTTGAAGTCAATTGTGTACACACGGCCCAAGGTTGACAAACTGATCTCATCCTCCCCATTCTGGTGGGCTGTCTGCAGGGCAAGGTAATCAAATACACCCCTAATGTCAGTATCATATGTGGATATGCTCTAATTACTGTGTGAGTAAATGTACTGACAAATGCTGACACTGCTACTAGACTGAATGATGTAATGTAATGCAACATTTTAAAAGATTGAACCCATTATTTATCCTTCAAATAGTTATCTTGTAATGTAGCAGAGGTCCAGAATGATTGACCAGCATAAATTCTGTCTTGTGATACAATGTCCCGCAATGAAAATCTCATCACAAATTTAGAGGTTTCAAACACACAGAAAGTGGGTGACAAAGTCACCTCTGACGCATTTTTATACCTCAATGATGCGGCTGTCAATGCGGTTGTAAGGATGCCAGAGTCCCCGGTCATCCCTCCACTGCCAGATGGCTCCCTCTGTCGTCTGGGCACTGCCCTTCTTCAGCATTACATCAACTGCAAAGATGCCCTCTCTAGGCAGGCAGGGCATCAGCTCACTGCAAGAAGAAGAGCAGGTTTAGAAAACTACACAGTTCTGTTTACCCCGTATTTACCTATACAGTCATCAAGTCAAATTAGTTAGATTTTATGTAAGAAGTCAGATGACAACTATCGTTGGCAAAACAATTGTATCTGTGCTTCAAGGTCTGGGAGAAGCAGGAGTAACATTGGTGGCACTGTTCTTAAGTTTCTGTACTTAAGACTAAGAGTCTTACAGGCTACCAAGTCTTGTCATAAGTCGGTCTTGAATTTTCTCATACTGGTAGCATATTTTACAGGACTAGGACCCCCAAATCACCATTTTTCTTCTCATCTTTCCCAGTGTTATCATAACACACACAATACTGAACAGAGGCAGGTAAAATATATATCACCATATGAGGGAGGTCAGTTCATAGAGCTCCTGGGGGCTCCGAGGTACCAGTTCAATTTGCTCCTGGCAGCTGCCGTTTGATGCACCACACAAGAGGAAACGCAGAGTTTCTGCGATGTCTGTTTAGAAAAGGTGACAAAAAGATAATTTATCATCAGCATCTTCAACACACAATCTTCCTTCACCACTGCTAAAAGTCTATCAAAGCAAATTATAGAGGCATTCAATGAGATGCAAGTTGAAGTTGACAAACAGTACAACACCACCCTGTGTAGTGACTACATACAGTATTGAATATATATACATTGGCATAACAGTAATGACAGATGGAGCAAGTAATAGGTGAGGGTGTCTCCCACTGGGTATTAGTATGTGTGGGTTACTCACTCTGTTTCATTAGCTGGACTGCCAGGCAGGGGCAGTTAGAGCACATAAGGGAAAACATGCGCACAACCATGATAAACATCCCCGAGCTGAGCACAGGAGGGGTCACTACCAGCAGCTGTTGAATGTTGGTCAACAGGTCCCGTGATGCAACCTCCTGCAGCAGGTTCTGTTGACAGACAGACACGGTCACATTAGCGGGGGAGTTGTAGGGGAAATGGAGGAGATAATACAGAAGGGGCAAACACACAGAGAGAGCAAAAATGGTGTTAGGTCTTCAAAAGAATTTGAAGTATAAACCTCTTCATGTTGAAAGTTGTCCACCAGTCTGGCGAAACAGAGACAAGTGCTTTCGACGGATTTTTTATCCTGAAAGAGAGACATGAATACAGCCATTAGTTAATCTTTACAACAGGCTACAGTAAAATAAATGATTCAAATAATTACAATTCAAAGCACAAATGTATGGTTGTGATACAGAATAGAAATAAAATACTTAAATATTGAATGAGCAAGTCCTGACTTCTTTGTAATGATTGACCAACACATGAAGAAAAAAGTAGTACAACTTCTCTAAAAAGTTTAAAAAGCATGTTTACAGCAATGGTAATCTTCTCTTATTTTTTGCCCTAGACCACCGATGTATGATTGTCATCTTTGTTAATTTTTTTGTCATTCTTTAAAGCTAAACAGGTGGTGACATTTTTTTACATCTATGTTGCAAGATCTTTTGACAGAAGGACAACGGTTAATAACAGAAGAGGATGTCCATAAGATTATCTGTACTATGTAATCAGTTATACTGAGGCACACAACATGCACCATTTCACTGTCTGAATTTGGAGAATACAATCTGAAACCACTGACCATTTTTGACAATAATCTGCATTTAAATTGACACTATGCTCTTAAAAAGAAGTCAGACAAGGCTCCCTCACCAAGCCATGTTCCTTTTCCTGCCTGACCTAAATGTATTTCAGGCCTTGCTCATCATTGATGAGGTAAAAATGAGAAACCAAACAAAGTTTTCTTATTTGTTCCCATGTGTTTATAATCAATTACATTTTTGGAATGTGAAACTTTTTGCAAGAGGGGCACCACTAGGCACTACCTGTGCCAAACCCCTGCTGTGATGGCACTGAAGTTTATAATTCATCACTGTCTGACATGGGAAAAAACATACCTGGTGTGTGAGTCTCTGAGTCAACAGTGGCAGAGAATCAGCAACAAAGTGAAACTCATCTGGAGTAATGCTCTGGCAGCAGTTAGCTGCAATGGCCAACGCATTTCTCTGAGCATTGATGCTAAAGAACTCCAGGTACAGGAGGCAGTCAGCAAGCCCGCCCTGTGAAAGACGATAAATGACAACATTATTGTGGTGTATTATTGAGGCTAACAGAGAGAGGGCGATTGAAGAGTGTGACAAAAAGACGAGTGCGAGTGCAACACTTACAGCCTGCAAAATGGCTTTGCTGTGTCGCCTTGACAACATCTCCAAGGCTGTCAGGGCCTGCTCTGCTACGTCAATGAACTGGATCACCTGAAGCTGCAGACAAGAAGGTGGAAAAAGCATTAGCACATCAAAAAGCCACCATTGCGAATTAACAACTGATTAGGGACAGAGTGTGCAGTGTCTTACCTTCTCCAGGAAGACAGGAATAGCATCGACCACCACAGCAGAGGATCGAGGGAGAGCCTCCATCATGTATGTGAGTGCACGTGAGGCGTGATTCATCTGTGTGCAAACATCAACGGCATGTCAAAATGGCAGTGGCATTACAAATATGAATGAATCAAACTAAACGCAGCTACATTTTCAAGAGTAAAAGTTTGTCATACTCACAATATCAAAGTTATGCTCCATTTGTAACAGTGTAATCTGTGAAAGAAAGTTGAGTTTATTAAGGAATCAAAAAAGTGGAAACTCAGATAATATTTACTAAAATAACCTTCATCTTCTATGAAAAGATTTTACACAAGGTAAATTAATATTCGGGTGCACATGCAAGACAGCCAAGTATAACAGAGATATTTAATGACTAAACAAAATAAGACTAACCAAAGCGGGCACCACACTCTTGACAGGGAATCCACCAAGCGTTTCCTCATTGCCCATCACCAGCAGCTGGCACATCTCAATAGCTGCTTGAAGCTGCTGAGACTCATCACCTGTGGCCTGCAGGCCCTGGAGTAGCTGCTGAGCCTTGGAGCCTGGACAGAGAGAATTGTTCAGCTTTTTGAGCTCACTAAATTCAAAGAACACTGATGCACAGTTAAAAAGGTTGCACTCACTGGCTCCGCTGCCAATGGTCCTGTGAAACAGCTGCGACATGCGGGGTCCAAGAGGCCCAAAAAGATGTGGAGGGAGACCCCTGGCCTCCAGTAGGGCTATAGGGACCAAACAGCAAGGTTTAGAGAGCATATCTACAAAATATAAAACTAAAAAGAACTGTTTACATCTTTATAACTGAAGCTAGAGCATTAAAAATGTGTGTACATTTGCTTTTTTGCCCCATGATATAGTGAATTTTAACAGGGACTGACTGGAGTTTCTGAGTATCTGAGGTGGATTAACATACCCTGAAGCCTTCCCATTTCAGAGTCATCAGACTCACTCTCTCCGGAGGTGGTCATGCCCACTGCTCCGGCAACTGAGCTTGAAGCTAAACACAAAAACAGCCTTAAATCAAAATTTGAATTGAAAAACAAAACTGTTTTTTAAACCTAAAAGGAAAAGGAGGTTTAGTTCCCAAACAAATTCAGTGGAAACTTCTCATCATGCACAGATGAATGGCACAAGGACAGTTTTTCTACTGTCAAACAAGAATCAATAGTAGTGACATGACGGGTACCTGAAGCCCCTTGTGATGCCTCATCAGTGCGAGCAGCTGACGAGTTGGCCCCATCCTGGTTGTTGTCGGAGTCGGCCATTTTCTCCTGTCGGCGAGCGTCGGCTGCCCCGCGCTTGCCCAGGCCTGAGCCCCGCCGACTGTAGTATGATTAAAAACAGATTGACAATGTGAGTGGGCAGAAGAGTTATCACACTGTACAGTGCATTCTGTGGTCAATAAAAGCATGAGATTCAAAACTGAAATGTATCAAGACTCCTGTGGGACTTTGTTATTGTCTTTGTAGCCAAAAGCTTTCACAGCTGACAAGTTTAGAGAAGGTTTCCACTTTACAGACAATGATCGTGACTCCTGGGTCAACTCAGGGCTCTGCCAAAGAGTGTGATGGGGGAGCAAATGTGAATGTATCCCTTTTTTGTTTTGTGAAATAGCTTCATCAGCTTGACAGTTCTGTCTTTGTCATGTCCATTGGGGAGAATTTGTCTGTTTTGCCATCTTGCTTTGAAAGCTAACCATCATCATCCTGTGATGGCTGTTGGGTTCAAATTGCTTGTGTGGAGAGGTGTTTTACATAGACAACAACAGGCTGGTCGCTAACATCCTATAAAAAATACATTCTGGCAAACTTTGCATCACCACACAGCCAAAGTTAGTTTTGATTACTATCATTTCAGAAATTCCCTTTGTGTTTGGGGCAATTGTCAGACAAATACAACCACAAGAGAAAGACATTTCTATCAAAGGCAGACATTTAACAACAAAGGGCTCCACAAAACAAACTTAAAGGTTCCTTGCAGAGTTCTTGAAATCTGATAGGTCTATGGAGAGTTTTTCTATGAGTGGGTCCCTGTTTCTGTTGATCACATTTCTGCACACAGGTGATGGGATACCCAGTTGTTTCAAAGGTTTCACACTACTCTTCTGATCTACAGGTAGCAGTGAGATATGAGACTGTAAAATCAGAGATGAAGAAAACCAAAAGCTTGTGACATGGATGTTTTCAGATTTCAAAGTAAGTAAATAAGTGTTTTACGAGGACAGAAATACATTTTGTGTTTACAAGAAAACCCAAAAGGGCACCTTTAGGGTAGCTCAGCTCAATGTTCACTGGATTTTTATATGATATTATGATATTGATGATATTACAGTGGCTCAGTTAAACAGCAACATCTAAAGTAGCAGTAATCGAAAAATCTGACATTCAAATGTGATGGAATTAAACATTTGTATTTTGTTAAAATATCAGATCAACCCAGTATCAACAGAAATGAATATCAAAAAGGAAAAACAACAACAACTTGTCAGAACAGCCTTTGGTAATATCCATCATTTGGGTCAATGGATGATTTAAACTGCTATACCTGCAATAAATCCCACCTTCATTAAGGTCATAATGTTCAGTCTTTGTTTACACAATGTTGTGTTCTATAATTTGTGAAGCAAAAAATAAAAAATCCCACCTCCTCCTTTTAGAGCCACTCCTCCAAAAACTCATGAACATGCACTGCCCGACTACACCGACTGCCCCAAAGCTCTCGCTGCTGGCTAGTTTGCTACATTCACTGTGTTCTCTTAGCTTTTAAGACCAATAAATACATAAACAACTCTGTTACATGTCCAAATGCCACAAGTCAACACAAGCAAAAAAGGTGTCACGACAGTCTGAAAGGCTATCCAGCGTGACAGTTACTCAGGGTGTGTGATTTATGCTAACATTAGCCGCCGAAGGAGGCCGTTGCTGCCGCCACAGCTGTTCGGCTCATGAGCTGTGTTTTATGCTAACTTTAGCTGCTACAGGAGTGTGTTGCTGTTGCAGTGGCACTTTTATTGGGTTCAGCTTCTTGGTTGTGTGCGCTTCTTGGTGCTTGGTTAGCTGCTCACTGCTGCTACTGCTCACTTGGCCTTTGTCTTAGGGGCTTTCTGCTTCGTGTAACTGAGTGATTAAGGTGCTGAAGATCAGGAGCGCAGCTCATCATTGTCATCGCTAACCATACCCAACTACCTAATGTCTCACTCACATGTTAGAAAACACCTAATATTATCACAATGACCATAAACAACGAAAATGGCTATTGTTAGTACTCACTGTCAAGCTAGCATGTTCGTACTGCGAAATTCTGGCTAAACTTTCTCTGCCATTCTCGTGTTAGTAGCTTGCTAATAACTTTAGCAAAGCATCCGCCGAGGCAGTCCAATTTTTTTATTAGGTTCATTGGAGGCCTGCAACCACCACAATTACTGGATGTAGAGATTCAGAGACTGAATTTAATTTGTCAGAGCATTTGAATTACTGATTGCTGTCGGGATGTTATGAGACTTTCTACAAATATGACAAAAATGCTTTTAAAAAAATGTACCAACCGTAGCTTTAATTTTTCTGAGAGGTGTTTCTAATAATTGGCTTACCCTCATTGGTGTGCGCACATCATGAAACTAAATACTTCCGAATTGAATGCATTTTTTTTAGTCACCACTGGGATTTGTACCTGGTGCTGGCACAGGAGCCCGTGGTCTTCTGGCGTGTGCTCCGCCGAAAGCTGGGGAGCTCTGCTGGAGGAGACTCGCTGCGCTTCTTAGTGGATTTCCTCAAACCTGATGTGAAAAAAAAGTGACATTAACCCACCTGTGGACTACACAACAACACTTTGACAGAAATATAGTCTCAATACAAAGTAAATTAAAAGCCAGTCTGATATCTGTGTGGATTCGTAGGCCAGATAATATTATATTTGGGTTGAACTATTAACCCAAAGTAGTGCTTCACTTTTATAATTTGGCTGAGGTAACGCATCAGAAACCATCTCTCCATCATAATTTTTACTCATAAGTGAGCGGAAAATCCAATATAGCTGTTAGAGCAAAGAATGATGCAGATTGTTACTTTTGCATATAGTAAAAGGCACTGGTGTTGCCTGTTCAGAGCCCTGTATCACTGACTGGGTGGGTATAAATAGTACCCCAACCATGGCCCTATGACAGTGCAACCTTCATGCTAGATCTGTGACTCATAATTCAGCGGTTTAAAAATAAACATTTCAAAAAGTTAAGACCAAATTAATTAATCATATATGAACTATTATTTCCTTTTGGTATTTAATTTGAACTTACTTTTGAATTATACCAGGTCAAATATCAATCCTTCACACAAATTTCAGCATAAGTTACCCAAATAAAGCTTAATTATCTAGAGCCACTCAAAGCCATTAAGCCAAGTATTTTCCTATTGTTTAGGCTGTAGTAACATTAATAATTCTACATGATCAAACTGCCAATTGTGCAATGGAAAGCCAAAAAGAGTCACTGAAACACAAGCAAACTGCATTGTATATGCTTACTCACCATTATAGCTGAAAAATGTATGTGTTAAAAGAAATTAGAGCCTAACGGATGAAGATCTTAGAGATAAAAGTTCTTTCCTATCCTGACAGAAGCAGCATATGAGTCCTTCCCTGCCCTCAAACATACCCCTGGTCAGCTGGTGGGCGAACAAGCTAAGCCAACATAGGAGGGGTCTCTCCATTTGGGCCTAGGGCCCAGGGCACAGAGCCCACCTCAGTTTCTATCCTTTCCACTGCCTAGAAAAGCCTGACCCCACACTGACCTGAACAGCGTACACACACTTAATCATACACAGCAAATCTCTACTGTAATATCTGTGTGGATCTGAACTATTGTCCTGCAGTTTCTGCCCTCTTCCTACGAGGGACGGGCATCAAACCTTAATACTTCTCAAGTGCTGCAGCACTGTGTATTGACAATTGCCAGGCACCAAAAACTCATTTTATTTCCTCAGGTCAGATTTTGCTTTATGAAAATCAATGTTTAGTTGATCGTCTGCTGTACTTTATTTAGAGTTCTTGCATGGAAGTTTGTGTTTTTACTGAGCCAAGTGGCATTTGACAAAGTATATTTTATCAGTCCACAAACTCAGTTTGTTTGTCAAACAGAGAGCACAGAAAATATAAGGTCTCTTCATCAAAATTCTTTGTGTTTATGATTGTTTGGAAAGCTGTATTTCAGCTTTTGAAAATGTTATAACAATACATACCCAAATTTACACAGACATTAAAGACTGAATGCAATGTTAACAACCTAACTACCAAGCTTTAATACCACATCAGAATACATCCTAAAATAAAAATGCTACCTGGACACCACGACAGCATCAAAAGAAATGAACATTATTCATGAGCTCTTGGATTAATGGTCAGGTTACAAGACTAGATAAATACGACCAGAAATACAAGATATTCTCCTTCTACAACACACCTGATGCAAACACACGTTTGCCTTTCCACTGCCCAGCAGTATTTATGTTATGTTTAGCTATTCTCCAGTTTCAGGCTTCTGGTGCTTAGGTCTGAAATCTGAGCCAGTTCAACAGCTCTGTGAAGCTCACACTCAGCACATATGAACTAGATATGCTAGTCAAGATACACACACACGCTTTATTGTCTGCAGTGTGTCAGAGTCACCACCTGTATTTATACACGATACATGGAGATCAGGATATGAGTTACACAGATGTCTTGATAAAGGCTTTAGTGTCCAAAATCACTCTCTTTACTACAGAGTGGACTGTATTCACCCATGACCATATCATCTGAGTGTGTGTATTCTGAATGTGTAAATGAATACGCTGTGAATGAGGGAGCAAGTTCAGACTCAGCCTTTGTGAATTTTTATCCCTGCATGTAAATGGATTGTTCTCAATTTTAGCACTAATTTAGCATTTATCTGTAAGGGTGCTGTATTTGTGTCTCAACTTTTTGCTCTATAGGTTTAGAGTGAGGTTGTGAATCTGCTTGGCTCACAGGTCCTGTGACACTTAATCCCAAAGGTGAAACCTCCATCCAAGCGCACGTGAATAATGTACTGACTCTGTACAAGCTAATCATAACCCTGTTTTAACCCCTAAGTGTTGAAAACAATTTATAAACTGAGAAAAGCAAACACTTGCAGATACTTCTCTCAACATACTCAACCTTTCCTATCTACCTTTCTGAAATAGGACCCAAATGTTCTCTTAAAGCTGTGAAAGAGATGCATCAGCTTATGGTGTGAATTAGCATCAACGTTCCTATTATGAACAGAGGGGATCCATATACAGGTAATGTGACTCACTTGCTAGTTTAGCTTGTAATCCTGATGGCCCAGGTTTGGAGGTCTCAGTTTTGGAGGATCCGGGCAAGGACAGTTTGGGTTTTGGCAGGTTGACTTTGGGGTTGAAGCGTGCTGCCCACTCAAATTTTGAAGAGCTGGCGCTTTTGGCCTGCTCCTTGTCGCGGGTACTGCGGCGTGGGGAGGGGCTGGAGGCTGAGCGAGAGCGTCGTGCCTTGGTCTGATCTTTTCCTTGTTTGACTCGGGCACCCTGCGTGGTGGCACTGTTGGTGCCTGTGGTTGAGGAAGAGGAAGAGGTGGAGGCAGAGGAGGAGGAGTCCGTCACGTTGCTACACCCAGCTTTGGCTGAGGCGGCCGATTTAGACGCCAGCTTGGTGGGTTTTGCAGTTCTGCCCTCGGTACGATTGGGGAGGGACCCAGCGGTGCTACTTAGACCGGGGAGAGAGTCCGCTTTCTTCCGTTTCTGGATCGGTGAGGCCCCAGCGGCCCCGCTCTTCTTGCTCTGGCCTCGACCTGACGATGCAGGTGGTTCTGACGCAAGTGATCTCTTCTTGGACTTAGCTGGGCCTTTCTTGGTCTCTGAGGTATTGTCTCGGGGTTGTGGGATTGATTTGGGCTTCTTGGCAGGGGTCGGTCCAAAGGTACTAATTTGGTCTGGAGCTTCGCTTCGCTTCAGCCCTCGGGTGCTTTCACTCTTTGACTGGTGGCCTGGTCGCTCTTGTTCAGATGTCCCTGCAGCCTCTGGCTCGTCTTGTAACACAAATGAAGCCACGGACAGAGTAAGACCGCTTCTGTCAGGGGGTAAGAGGGACAACAAAACACCATCTCAGAAAACTCCTCAAGCTGTGGAAAGTGATCAATTACAATACCACATTCATTGTACTCATTTAGATTTAGAACAAAACCCAAAGCACGCACAGAAAATAAGCACCAAGTAGAGAGGAGGGGTACCTTCTTGAGCTGTGCCCTCTGGACTGGCCAGTGGCTGAGCTGGCTGTGGCTTTGGAAGCCTTAGAATTAGGTCTTCTACTTTCAGGTGGGGAATTTGCTTTATGTTTTACCTGCTCTGACTGCAACCTGTAAGGTTGGAAATTAAAGAGCAAGTGACAGTGTGGGTTTCTGTAATCAAGCCACATAAAAGAGAGTCTTGATCAATCCCCAAATAATTTTTGGCTGACTACATCTGCACATGCTGTGATCATTAACACCTTTATGGTAGCAAGCAACAACAGTTAGCCCCCATTTGACTCTGATAAAAGAACAAAAGATAAGTTTCCCCTTTGATCACACAGGATATAACCATTCTACATCAAGTTACAATAAACTAAAGACAAACACCACCAATAAATTAAGTACAAATATCCCTCTACTGAACACCCCTCATTTGTTACTTCCTACAAGAAACCCCAACTAATATTTCCCACAAAACTCAAGTTTCTGATTCTTATGTTGAATTTAGATGTTAACTAGACGTGTGCAGGTCGACTCACCTTCCTGCGACTGTGTGGTCTTGTGGCTGGGCCGCAGCAGTGTTCCTCTGTGAACGGCGCAGTGACCCCCCTGGATTGGAATTAGGCCGGTTGGACATTGGCACCTCTCTCCTGAAGGGACATACCCTTTCTAGATACTACCATTCACTGCAACGACAGAAAGAAAGAAAGCAGCCACATAAGAACACGGACAAAAGTCAACGGTTTCTCTATGCTCTCCTACAACCACTGGGTTGTCCTTGGTTTAAAATAAATTGCTGTGCTGGAGGTGACAGCTTCTTGAACTCTTGTACCATCACGCTTAAGCTCACCTCTTGAGATGAACAGGGGCATGAACGTCTCATTGATTTTCTCGGGTTTGTGCGTCTCCAGCTACAAATTCCCTCCAAGAAAACAACTGACCAATCCTACTTTGACATTACCTTTTGTGTAGGGGCAATAATAGGCCAAACAAAGACCAGGAGCAAGGAATGTGACAACTCACTGTTGATATTATTTAAAAATATACATTTATACGCTATATATACACAGTAGATATCTAACTGAAGTCAGTTATATGCTTGTTTCAAATAAAAAGAAATAAATAAATAAGGTCCACACAGCTCAGTTTATGTTCCCAGATCCATCTATTTTTCCAGTCTGAATGCAGTCTCCCAATAATAGTCACAACAAAATATATACGTATGTGAAACACTAAACGCCCTTTAAATGTTTACTTAAAGTATGTACCAAATTATAATTGTTTTCACAGACTTCATACCAGTTCAACAATTTTGTATCATGAGTACAGGGTCGCATACACCATTTCTTTTATATTTGGACTTTTAATCATTTGGCAGGAAGAACAATTGCTTTTAATTCATCCAATAATAATAATAATAGCAATAATAGTAATCACCATCATCAGAATATGAGTTAAAAATATTAATACAACCCAAAACTCCTGAATAAAAACATGAAAGGTCACAGACAAATCAAAATAAACCTACTATTAAAAGCAGCCTGCATGTCAAACAGGCAACACAGAGAGAATAACCTTTTAATTCTTAAATAATTTTTTTTAATGAAAATCAACTAATGTAACGATAATGAATCTTTATCTTTAAAATTGCCACAACATCCCATAACCACCTAGATACCTAACAACAGAGCCTGTTGTTGGGGGAAGTTGTGGTAATAATTAAGTCAGGATTTGAAAGAAAATGTCTTTTTCATATCAAGTAAAGTACAAAATTCATCTCAGTCTGATGAGTTTATGACATGAGGGTACTGATAACAAAAGTGATTGATATCTTTGTAACACACACACACACACACACACACACACACACAGTAGGATGATCTAATCAACTGATACACAAAGACTATTAAATCACAACCTAAATACTTTTTGCCATTAAGAAAAGAAAGATGAATAGTTTGCCTGTCTAGTAAGAGTTTAAATCATGATATCATTGATCATAAAAATACGCCACACTTGGCAAGCTCACAGGGCCATTTTAGGCCTGCACTGACAGTGCATCCTCGTCTTTGTTTATTCGTCCAGTCTGACAACTGGTGCAGCACAGTCGCGTATAATGTGATTAGTAGAGCACATCAAATGATCGGCAGCTTTAAACACTCGCCGGTACAAAGTTTCTGCTACTACACCACTTAACAATCCCGACAGTATCCGTGTTTTATACCCATGATTTACAGAGGCCTATATTTCTGACGTAGTTCTCTACCACCACCGACTAGCATGTTTAGCCACTCATACCCTAGCGACCCATACATTTTGACAGAAGCTTAGTCGCATCCGTATCCACACACACAATAAAAACCCCTCCAACAACCCCAAAGCGAAGCTTGTAACGACTGGATATTGAATATGGTGACGAGAAAAAGCTAAAAAGGCTAGTTACAACATACCAGAGACTCGCTGGTTAAAGTTACGTTGGCTAACGTAGCAGTGGATACATGGAAATGCGTAGTTGGCGTACCGGTGTGTCAACCAATTTAGCTCCCTAACTAAACGCAATGCCAAATTGAAACAGCTACCTTGTTTGTACCGTGTTGTGGTACGAAACGGCGATTTTTCAACATAACGGCCACGACGGACCCCTTAAGTGCCAAATAACGATCACGTTCACCTGAGATTAGCAACACATCGAAAATGGCAGCATCGGCTTGACCGTCTTTCGAAAGCGGTTTAATGTAATATAGCTAGCAGGCTACCAGTAAACCACTGTATGCTAACTTGGTATTCTGACTGCCATGACACACTGCTGTGTCTGGCAGACGATCAGGTTTAAAGGAAAAAATATACATGTCTCGCACGCAAGTTAGCTTACCTTCTATACTGTTTGACGGGATGATCAAATCAAAATTACACAACTGTCAAGTCGGCAGGTAACCAAGGCAGATCCAGTATCTCTCTCTTAGCAACTGTCAACGCGAATGTTGAGTACACAAGTATAGCTAACTAATGTTAGCTAGCTACGAGGATCACTAATGTTTTCTAAGCTGACTTAAGGCCAATGCCTGCCTCTCACTAGGACACTGGCTAGCATTTTAGCTAATGTTAGCCAGGCAGAAACAAGTTGACTCCTAACAAGCAACGTGTCAACAAAGTGCATACTTTCTATTTTGAGTTGGGTGAAATGGTCGAAATAACGTCAAGCATCTTATTTAGCTAAGCGTCTCGGCCAAAATGACAAGTCTCGGGCGAATAATTAGCAAGCTAATGCTAGCTTAGCCAACTAAGATAGCGAATGTTCCTTCAATGACTGTTCACTCGTAAACAGTAAGCTGACAAAAATAAACACTCGACTGTTAGCTAGACGAGCTACCGTTACTGGTTGGTATAAATTAAGCTAGCTGTCTAGTTGACAATAAACCACTGACCTTATCAATACCGAATTAGCTGCTGCGGGGCAGTCACGTAGCTGACGTTAAGCGTTGTCAAATCAAACAAGAGCGTTATAGCTATTACCAGCTAACCTTGGCATGCAAGCTAATTAATATTAGCTAGCCTTGTTGTCGCTGGCTAACGCTTTGCCAGCTCGACAGGATGTTAATGGGATTTATTAGACAAACAACGGCCTCGTCACAACTCCCGTATTCAGTCTTTTGGTAGCATTTTTGTCAGTTACGTTTAATTTTACAAGTTGTCTAGCTAGCAGCTAGCATGTTAACGCTAGCTAGCAAAAAGAAATGGCCTCTGATACCTTTTAGACACAAAAAAACAGGAAAGCAGGAACGGGATTCGAGCTATTTTCGCAACACTGAACCATAATTCCTCCGATGTATTTCGGTATAAAATAGTCTCAAAGGTCCGAGAGACTGTTGGCTGAGATGTCACTGAAAATTTCTACCTTTTTGTATAATGTTGTTACCTATTTGTTCCAGTGTTGTAGTTGTAACAGGCAGTGCACCAGCTCCTCTTTTCTCTCTCTACCCCTGCTAGTTTCACATCAGCTGAGGGGCCTACAACTGCAATATACATCCGCGTGATTCATCCGCTCAGGGGACTACTTACGTCTGATCGCAGCTTTCGGCATCTGCTTGTTTTTTAGCCAACAATGCCGCCGCGAGCACTGGATGCACTGATCTGTTAAAAAACTATTTGTTAGCTGCAGAGTCTCCACACAAAGGTGGAGCTATATAGTCCGCTTTTCACACATAATCACTGCAACACTGAAGTCACTGGTAACATTAGCTTGTCACAGATACAAAGTATCAATCCGCTGGGTCGTGACCCCCCCTCCCCCCCATCGATAAACATGCATTAAAACAATCACCTGTATAAATTAATATGACGTCACGCGTTACCTTTTATCATCACGTCACATCAATGTAACGTATAATCCATTAAACTAAGTCCTCCTGGATAAACACCAGCGTCTTCTCAGTTGTCATGGTTACATCCTGCGTCCAAAATGGCGTCCTTGCCTGGGGGGAGCATCTTACTTGAGTCCACCTCCTTCAAAACATGTTTCACAACTTGTCACAACCAAAACTGAGGTTTAGCATTTGTGTTAGCGTTTATAAAGATTAGTGTGGTAACCTGGTGAACCTGTGACCTTGTTCAAGGGATGTGAATGTTCATCCTGCCTCGGGTCATGTTGGATTCACACAATAGTCGATTTAGGCGGCATTGTTTGGGCCCAGCATTTGATTTAATGGAAATCTATGAGTGCTTCTTTAAGGTTTTCATGTATTTGACTTCCCAAACTCTGATGTGCCTCTCCTGGATCACTTTGTCAGGTAACGTTTGATCACCTGGAGCGCTTGACCTGATGACATACTGCTCAGGATCTCGGTCTCACCTACAGCTGGAAGATATAACACTGCTGGCACACAAGTTTACAAAAGTACAGTATTGTCTTTATCTGATGACA
Source organism: Pagrus pagrus (assembly GCF_965226575.1). Lineage (NCBI taxonomy): Eukaryota > Metazoa > Chordata > Actinopteri > Spariformes > Sparidae > Pagrus > Pagrus pagrus. Next base: position 20,061,891 of record NC_140188.1, on the reverse strand, counting down.
CAGACGTGGTGTATAACTCTCTATTATTCTTTCTCTCTCTGCCATGTGTGTTTGTGCTTTGTTGTATTTCTACACTGTACATCTATACATCTGCATTGTGTTTTGTTGTTGGCATATCACCAGAGTGACTGCAAACTGTTGCTCACTACACCCTTCGCTGTGGCCAATCTTTGGCTGAAGTTACTGTAGGTAGTAAGCTCAGTTAGCCGTGCAGCTAGTTCACTGTAACTTTAATCCCAGGTGAGCGTGTTGGTGTGTTTACACCACAGGCAACAGAGCTCAGCAGCCTCCCAATCAACATGAGACACCAGACTGAACGAACACAGGCTCGTTTTTCTAATGTTTTAACTAAAACACTAAATCTTACACATCGCACCTTTAAAAGTGTTGAATATTCTTCAATACAAATCAGTATTTTGAGGCATCGGCATTTTCTTGTTACACTTTGGATGGCAACAATTACCAGCAGCATTCAGTGGATAGATGCTATTACTTGCAAGTTATTCATGCTGCAGGGAGCGTACACTGAGTGATATTACTTGTAAATTTAATTAGCATACTGTATGATCCTGGCTGCAATGGTTAGAGATTTTCACGGTATGACAGACATCTCAGTATAGATCATTACATTATTGTTATTATTACCATCATCATCAGTTACAGTGACCTTTAAAGGAAAGAAAACAAGGATTTTTTTTGTTGAATAAATGTTTTATTATAATTTCCTGACAGACGTGAGATATAAACTTGAAATATTGTTTTTTTCAATAACACTAATACAGAAGAATTCAATACTGCAGATAAGCAAACGTACATGGTGTAATTATCATCCCGTTCATACCCTGTTATATCTTGAAATAGGTATATCGCTGCAATCCTCTGTATAATACAGCATGTAGTGTAACATTGTGTTTCCTGAATGATAAACTGCTAAAACATAATAAAAAAGGCTTATAACAAAAACATGAATACTTAAGGTTCAGGATTCTTTATCGTCTTCCACAGGAGACATCTGTCTTGGATTTAGTGAACTGCTGCATCAAACCAGACATTGCAATACAAACACATTCACAGGGGCTCACATGCAACATAAAGACAACTGAGCAAACTGCTCACAAACTCATTCACACCGTTAAAACAACTCGATGGCAACAGACAACTGGTTTGTTCCCGTTTTCCTCCGAGCCCCAAATAACAACAACATCACAGCACAAAACGTGAGTTCATCCAATCGTTTAGTCTGTAATAGAGTTGTGAAAGCAATCAGAAAAGGTGCCAGGCTGCTAACCTAACTGGCTCGCCTGTTAACCTTCCTTTTCCCCGGAAGATTTCGTGCCCGGTGGGAGACAAAATTGTAGAGTGGAAGCAAAGTGTCCAGGGAACCGATGTAAACGCAGATGGTTTCATTATTCTGTAGCCATTAAACTGTCCAATCCATTTTTACTTGATAATGACATGTCAAATACAAAAACGTGTCTATTGCTAGTTAGAGCAACCGGAGTCAACATATGGAGGCAAGTGTTCAATTTCACGTTGTACTTCCTGTTTACATTTGCCAGTGAACTGTTCTTGCGCCCTCTGCTGAAGGCCCTCGGCACCCGACGCCACCTCTGCCTACAGTCAGCCTGTGTTTGTATGTGGTCTCTGTGCTGTGTTCATGTGTGCAGCCAGCAGAGGGAGCAACATGGCAGTGAAAACTAGAGTCAGATGCTGGGAGGAGGAGGATCAAGCAAATAAACCCTTGGGTAACGTGTGCAAAACAAGTGTAATTCTGGTTACCATATCCAGGCCTAAAGAGTACAACGCACTTATTCTGGATTGAAACCTTGTACAGATACGTCTGTAAGAGCGTCTGCCTCACCGGTGCAACCTCACCTGAAACCAGTAACGTAAGACAAAAGGTATGCACTGTCTTTTTTTTCTGTTTCTATCAGGTACCTTAGTGGACCAGAAAGAACATATGGTACAATGAATGTTAACAAAACAGCTACACACTAAAGTATTGTCCTTGTTATTGTCACAAAATAGAAACACAAACATGAGTCATTCCAATATGTTGTTTTACCGGCACATGTTAAAAAGCAGGTCATTTTCAATCAACAACAAAACTCCCCTCATTATTAAATAATCTTCTGCCTGAATGATAGCCGGGTGTTGGAATGATCTGACATGACCGCATACAGCCCTGACGGGTAGGTACTATGGCCTATTATTAGCCTCTGAACACTGGATACCGCCTTCTCAGCTGAGTCTGGTCTGGGAGGAAAAATATTCATTACGTAACAATAAAGGATCTGTCTCCCGACCCACTTCCTGAATACCACAGCAGCAACTAGGCCCCAACTGTGGCAGAGCGGAAGCCTCATCCATTTGTTTGCTGGAGCAGTGGCGGTTGTTTTCTGCTTATCTCTTGCCTCCACACATTCACCACGCCACCCCTCCTTCTCAGCTCCTCTTTATGGGTCAGTGATGCAGCGGGAGTGACGCAGCAGCCTCCAGAAGGCAACTCTACACAGCAGGAACAAGGAACCTCTGCCAGAACCATAGTCCACAGGCAACATCCAGACAGCAGTGAAGAAGGAAGATAGTGAAGGCCTAATCTAGGCCAAAGGGAGAACGGTAGCCTTTCCTGCTTCTAAACAAACAGCGGAGAGACATCCACAGCGGCAGAGACAGGCCCAGCAGGACCGTCTGCACAGAAACATTTTGGTAGGCAAGTCCAAGTACGAGTGCTTGTTAAGGCGGCAACCTAAGTGCTACCAGGGATGAGTGTCTTTGTATGCTAAGAGCGTGAATGCTTTGAGAATGAGGATGAGGCCTACTCAGCCTTGTACTACGGTCTGTGCCTCTCTGCTGATGAGAGTCTCTACAGGCCGAGGCTGAGTTTACTGAGCATCAGAGGCACAGAGGCCGGTAAACTTTGTCATGGTTTTTTTTTAACGCATCCTAGCTGTGATCTGAAGAGCTGGTGACAAAATGCTGCTTACATAATACTTCATATGATCCACTCTTCAGATTAATATCTAAGTGCTTTAAGTCTGGGCAGTACATTTGATTTAATTTGCAGTTTTGATTCCACATTTAACTTGAGACTGAGAAGGACATTTTCCCAATTACGTCATTAACATTAGAGCCTGACTGGTACTGGATTTTTGGGGCCGGTGCCAAAAGCGATATTGGGGAATGAAAAATTCAGATATTGATATATTGGCTGATATACACACATTTTTGCGATGATTTGTGACAAAGATATGTAACAGAGCCAAGATATTACCATTAATTTAACAATAAACCTTATTGTCCAAAATTACAGATGTATCTAGAATAAGTATGGATGCGATATGATTGTTGTCACTGTTGTACGGCCTGGCTCAGGTTGAACCCTTTGTAAAAGACAGAGAATGACTGCCACAGGAATATCTTCAAAACCTAATTTGATAGTCAGTCATAACTGAGAAAGAGCACAAATATCGGTCCTTAATAATACGCAAACAGGGTCCACTCTCGGGGGTAATTGTTCACGTACTCGACAATACCGATTAAGACTTTTAGCTTGTGTCAGAGGCATTTCAGATTCTAGTACGGTATCAGCACAACCCTATTCCCAACCTTGTAAACTGCCCAACTATAGAAAATATTACTGATGGCTTGGAAATTAAAAATGGTCGACCATGGTAAAATTTTATGTTAAAAATGATTAAAAAGCCACAGCGGTAGTGTAGTGTAAGACATACAGTCCATACAGTTCTTACATATTAGCAATTGTTTTGTGCTCTCAGGAGGACTATAAGATGGACACAAAGAAGTAATCCTGAGGGTCTGCCCCGGATCAAAACCAGCAGTCACTTCAAGTCACTGAAGCTACTGCAGAGGACTTGAAATGAGGACACAAACTAAAAATGCTCCAGAGACAAAAATGTTCACGTATTCTCTTTAAATGCCACTGATGGGACGACTGGTCTAGATCTTAGAAGCTGCGTCACAGAAAACTGAAAATATACTGCAGTCAATTAAAAAAAAACATAATTTTGTCCACAGTCTTGTTGTGTCTTTGGGTCTTTTTGACCAACTGGAATCTTTGGAAATCACAGTCAGCTGTGGTGGCTGCCACATACTCTGCCAGACTCCCCCCTAGTTTCCCAAATTTAGATTTTCTGGCTCCAATTACAGAGGGTATGTACTGCAGCGACTTTAGCCACTTGAATTGTTATCTCTTTTTTTGTTTTTAGGTGTCACACCAACATGGCCAAGTGTCACACACATTTTAAGGTTTAATTACCTGACAGACCGGTACACTGGCTGGTCCCTCAGGCCAATTTAAGGGGCCCTCAAGTAAGCAGGATGTCAGCACCAAAAGTAGACCACTGAGTCTGTGGTTAATTGTGTGTTCATTAAACCCACATAATGTGATATATCAAAGACATTAAAGGGAAAAGGACAATACAGCAGCAAAGATTTAGTGTGATTACTGACGGTATTTCAAGAGACGAAAGCACAAACACTCCTTGAACAGCACATTTCATTCCTTTAGGGCATTGAGTGCATGCATAATGATAGGCACCTGCTACTTTGTCTTTTGAACTCAACAGTACATACAATTAAATGGCACTGAAACTGGTTTTAAGTGGGTCTCAGCCAGCATGAGGAGAGGACCCTCACAGTCATATGACTGCACTGAGTTGTGTAAATAAAAGAGCTGCTTCCGTGCTCAGAGGCTAGCGAGAGGCTCACAGTGCCATGTCGGGTTCAGCTTCCTCCCCTCCCCCCTGTCTGCAGTGCTGACGCATCTGCTGCTTTTGCATCAATCAGCAGCCTCTATATAGGTATACCGAGAGTCCCCACTGATAGCAGGACTCTCTCTTCCCCCTCAGCCTTGCAATCAGTTTGCACGCTCGCTGCAAATGTGAGAGAGCGCATCGATGTCCATCGATGAACATCTGTCCTGTGACTGCTGTGATGCACAATAGGACAGCAGACTCTGCCATCTTCTCTCGGCTTCTGCATTACCTAACCACAGTGACTGCGTAAGCACGGACGAAGGGCTTTGGTGTAATATACTGCTGCACAGACAGAGTCTGTGTGCACAAGCCTGAAACAGATGGTGTAGCGTTATGTATTCAAGGTGCATGTTCTATACAGATAATTCTGCTTCATGCAAAAGACGTTTGTGCTTTTGGTCAACATCGATGCTTCGGGATCTAGTTAGTGTGGTGCTGGGGAGGTTTAATACGGCATTTGTTGCACTCCTCACTCTACGCTGCTACCAGCAATGCAGCTGAGTGTTCTCTCTGGCTGTAGCATCGACTACAGAGCTCGTGTGTGATGTAGCACCCAGCATCTCTCCGCTCTCCCTACAGCCCTCTGCCATGCTTAATAAAAGTTGCCGTTTCCTGCTCAGTGGCTCCAGAGCGAACGCTTCAGTTGCCCAGCTAGCACAAAGGCAGACCCATACTCCGGTTTAGCTACATGCTGTATAGCTGTGAGTAACTGCAAGTTATTCCTATAGCTGTAGCAAGACAGAAGAGGGACAGTCAGAGGAGGGCAGGGCAGATCTAGCCCAGGACCTGGGCTGCATGGACAGAGGCGAAGGACGTTGGAGCTTGAGAGATCTGCACACAGAGAGGGAGGGAGAGGAAGAAAGACGTCAGAAGAAGCTCTGCTTCTGACAACACCACCGTTCAGCGACCATCATAGAAAAAAAACTACTTTCGCCTTGCCCTCACGAAACTGTTATTCATGTATAGTTGGGTATGTTGAGGGCTGTAGAAAAGGGATACTGCACGACACTGTTTCCTGTTCGCCCTGCATCGTTTTCTCTGATTTACTAAGGTATGTTTTGCATGGTTTCCCCTCAATTTATAACCTGTTTTGTTGCGGAAGTACGCTTTGCAGAGGTGCGTGAAGTGTCTTTTGCTTTGATATTTCGCTCTTTGTTTGACAAGACTGTCTGTATGCTACACTGTCATTTCTTGGTTTGTGGTTTAGCATGTGGGGATTTTTATTTTACAAGTGGAGACTTAAAAAAATATTTCACATGAGCTCTGAAGGTAAAAGAAGGCTGGGTGTGGCAAAATCATAAGCACTGATGACAAATTCAAAATTTCCGCTCAGCATGTGGTGGCAAAAAACCACAACAATTGGTATAAATTGTTAAAAGTGAAAGTGGTAAAGTAAAATGACAACAAAGAAGAAAAGATGGAACTGTTTCTGTGAGCTGCACCAACTGAGAAATTAGTATAAAAGCGGTGGCCCATCACTTGCTGTTATCAGATGAGAAAGTCCTTTGGGTAGCATTTCTCCTGCAGACAAAGACACACAGACCGATACACATACACAAAGTACATTAAAGCGGAGACAAAGCAAACCTCGATTGCTCTGCAGACTGCTGTGTGTTGTAGGTTCTCAGAGAGGGCAGGATGTTTGTGGGAGAGAGGGGACCGAATATCCGGACAGCTAACACGGTCACTTGCCATCCAGCTGAATCCCAATAAGTGCTGCGCCATAGCATGTTGCCATGACAACGGAGGCCTGTCTGAGAAAGAAGGCAGGAGGCTGGTTGTGTTTTCAGCTGCCTGAGAGGCTTAAAGAACGGCGGCCATATTGCATTTGTTGCACGAACGTGAAACTGGAAATTAGAAAACTAATAAAAAATTACATCACCATTAAATTACCTAAACCGCTTTGGAGTTAAACAAAACATACTGTAAATCTGTTACCTTGAAAAGTTAGAAATGATGCGTGATGCCGAGGACAAAAAAATAAGCAAACAACAAAGTTAGATCTCTACAGAAGCTAAGAGCAGCCATGTTTGCATCTTTTTTTAAATATGCTCTCATTTCGAGAGCAAGTTAATTATTTCTTCATCTCGAGATAACAGCGCTTGTTTTCTGGTGATAACAGGTTCATTTATCCTGTTATATCAAGAAGACAAGAGGCAGATTTCCTGAGAAAATTGATTGAAATGATTTTTGTTTTCTCGAGATCACAGGATAATTAATTGACGTAAGACTTCTGGATTAAGAACAGCAAGAAGTAACATTTCCAGCTCAAATCAGTTGTTACATTTGTCAAGACTCATCCCTGATAAACATTATAAACATAATAATGATAAACATTGCCTGTTAATTTAATGTAACTTGTAATATACTTTGCACTGACTAAATCTCATTCGGATCAGGATAAGTTAAAGTCTTCTTCTGTTTTTAATGATGTAAGATCTCAGAACAAAGAACACGCGAGGGAGAGACACAAAATATAATCATGGTGCCTCGAGGGCAGCAGATAGCCAAAGCATCTCCGGAGGAAAGGAAATCATGGTCTCGTGCTAAATAGCAAAGTCACTGTATGACTTTGAGTCAAGGTGGAAAAAATAACAGTAATATCAAGAACCAACTTGTCTCTGATCTTAAATTGGATATTTAATTAATAGCGATGCAGGTGCAATGATTCATCACTTACAAGAACAAGCTGAGTGAGTCTTAGCGGGTACAGTCAGCATGCTACATGAGGCATGCTAAATGACTCAGTATGGACTCAAACCACACTGTCTGATATCAGTAGGCCACTATTAGAACAACATGCTGAGTGATACATCCTCTTTCCAAGTGAGGATGAATGAACTTTAACTTCCTCTAGGGTTGCAGATTGTAGATTATAGTAGTTTACTGTCAAAATCAAACGAATCCACAAATGCTGCTTTGTCGATACACAAAAACTATGTAATTCCTCTGACCAGAAATCTGTTTCGCCTGTATAACCAGTACAGAAGTGTGTGCCCAGGTGTAACAACTGGAAGATGTATGTCCCTCAGATATAGTATTATGATGTTAATTATACAGCAGCTTCTTTCAATAGGTTAAAAATGTTGTTGTTTCTACGTTTCACGGCAGTGATCGCTGTACTTGCCGTGCTACATTACATTACATCAGTGGAACTTCCTGGCAGCCATTTCACTCATGAGGCATCAATTAACTGTTCCCTGTTGTTAAAGTTGACAAAAACTGTACGTGAGGAAAGTAAAAGGGTGCCTCTCTACTGCCGACCGACAAACAACCGAAGAAGGGAATGTATGAGTCATCAGTGCGTAACTGTCTGCATGTCATTTTCACATTAACCTAGACGACTGAACCGGAGCTAATGCAGAGCTGCGGTAGCACACCAAATAGATCACCACCAAAATTGAATTATAATGAGTAATAATAACAAAAAAATGTATGACTGAGGGACCTGCAGCATATTTTACCAGGTGCAGGTCAAGACCGCTCACATTAAGGGTAAAGCTGTTGTTCTTAGAAAGATGGGAGTCCTCTCGTGGCTTTGTTCTGGGATTAGTTCATAGCCTACCTGGGGCGGTCATAACAAGAATATCCATGTATGAAAGAAACTAGTTAATCCACAGAGAAAATGATCAGCGGAACAGAAAAGAAATGAGTGGGCAGACCAAAAGCCGTTGCATATAGGAAGTTATTAAGACATCGAGCATTCGGCCACTATATCAAAAAACCTTTAGAAGCACAACCTTCACACTATAATTATAGGTCAGAGGCAACATGTTTGGCACATATTTAGTGTCCTTTGACTTAAAATGATTTCTCGCAGTACAAACAGTATCATTAGTAGAGTCAACATGCCTTCCCACATCATTTTTAATAGCTGAGATTTGATATAACACCCTTTTCAAACATAAAGTCATTACTCAAAACTAGAATGGCAATCAATACCTCCATCAAGGCCCAACTCTCCCCTTCTGTACTCGCGCATAGATACCAGCCAGCTAAATATGCCCATTTTTTTCAGCAAGATCCATGCATGTTATTACCTGAGAAAGTAACCAAAATGTCGAAAAACGCATAATGTTAAAGAAAAAATCCTGAATCCATCCCTTTATCCAGAAGTTAATTTGGGTCTATTCTGGGCCGAGACCCATCCTTCATCAAAACGATGTATTTATTAGTCCATCAGTGAGGTCTTTCCTACAATAATAGAATGAGACAAGCTTTAAACAATGCCTTATTTAGCCTTTGGGAGAGAATAAAGGTTGCTTCTGGGGAAGCAAGAATAGGATACAGGAAAACAAAAGATGGGGAAAGACTTTCAGATAGCGGTGGCAGAAGTCTAAATCGGTTCCATAAGGTTTCACAATTTACAATAGATTATCTTTTGATGATCCTATAGTCTGTCCTACACTCAGTATGTGACCCATTCATGAAGGTTTAAACTAACCCTAACCCTATGCAGGGATTTTTTTTAATGAAACAGGATGGAGATTATGATGCCTTGACTCACCAGAGCTGTTGACCAGACTGTTGGCAATGGAGCTCATCTGTCAGGACATTACTGCCATCTAGTGTAATAACACTAGAAGAGCTAAAATATTTTCAAATACAAAATGTACACACATCTTCTGGATATTTTTTACAATATCATCCAGATCCACCATTTTGTAATAACCTGATATTTCTTCTCTTCTTTATTTAGATGACTGTGGTGTCCCCATGCACTCAGAACCTGATGGATAGTGCTCACCCTCACACTGTGCTGAGCAAACTCAACGAGCAGCGCTCCCAAGGCCTCTTCTGTGACGTTACCATCGTGGTGGAAGATGTTAAGTTTCGGGCCCACAGGAACATCCTGGCAGCCTGCAGTGGGTACTTCAGGAACGCTCTGACAACTCCTGAGACATGGAGCTCGAGCCAAGTGCTGGAGCTGATGGACCTGAAGTCTGAGGTGTTCGCCAGTATTCTCAACTTTATCTACTGCTCAAAGGTGACATCACCTGGTGCAGTGGACACAGGGGGGCTAGTGGCAGCTGGAAAAAGACTCGGGATTCCTTTTTTAGAGAAGCTTGCCGAACAAGAGAGGCAGGATGAATGTGTGAAATACACAGACCCCAGCACAGCCCCATTGTCTAAAAAAACAAAGAAAGAAGCTCCCAGGCCTGACGAGATAGACAGTGCAAAAGGGCCACGCATCACCAATGCCTTTTCTATCACTGAAGTGTGTCCTGGGAACAATCTTTTCACCCCTCTGGTTCAAACCGATGGGGAGAGGCAGTCACCAGATGCGGGACAGCTCCCATCAAGTTGCCCCACAACCTCTTGCCTCAATGGGAGCAATGAGACAACCCAAGCCCTCTCAGAGCACTCATATGCAGTAAGCAAATCTACTGAAGGCCCCGACAGCAGTCAGTGGGACAACAAGAAGGTCTGTAAGCCAGCAATATCACAGCCAAAGCAACTCATTTACAGGAACGCAGGCCCACTTAAAAAGCGCCACAGGCTGAGAGGCGCTTTGGGTAGAAGTATACTTCCAACACCAGCTGAACCACAAACAGATACACCAAATGCAATAACCCCCACATTACCTGATGGTGTTTCTGCAGCACCCACTGCAGCCATGACACCACCTCCACTTTTTTCAGAGGCAGAAACAGAAAGAAGTATAGACCCTGGGCTTCCTGTAGCCACTGACAATGTTCCAGTGGAGTTGGGTCCACCAACCCTTTCACCTCACCCGGAAGAAAGCATTTCAATCTACGGATGTGAGCACTGTCCAGAGATATTCACAAATAAAGCTCTTCTCACCATTCACTCAGAGGTACATAAAAAGCGTTTTGTCAGTCATTTGTTTTGTAAGTTTTGTCACAGGAAGTTCATACACCTCAAACGACTACGCAACCATGAGCAGGTCTGTCCCAGAGTTGCAAGAGGCCCGCCTAAACTAGATGCTACTGACTTATCAACCAAAGAGGTCCAATCGGACGACATGCCGGACATGGAAAACATCACGACACAGATTCCTTCTGATGACCTCTCTACACCTTACACCGAGGAGCCCCTTCATGTGGACCAATCAGAGCCTCCGCAAAGTGAGAGGGTACTGAGGCCAGGTGGCAGTCAGAGGAGATACAACTGTAGTGTGTGTAGAAGGGTCTATGTCACCCTATCCAGTCTGAAGAGGCACGAGAATGTACATTCCTGGCAGAGGGCCTATCCCTGTCATTACTGTAATAAAGTGTTTGCCTTGGCAGAGTACCGTACTAAGCATGAAATCTGGCACACAGGTGAACGCCGCTATCAGTGCATTTTCTGCCTCGAGACATTCATGACATATTATATCTTAAAGAACCATCAGAAGTCTTTTCACGGCATTGATCCCAGTCTAGCTGTTAAGAAAAAATCTGCCAACGGTGGGCTGAAAGCCAGCGTTTATCCAATCAAACTCTACAGGCTTCTGCCTATGAAGTTTAGAAAGAGACAATACAAGACGTACAGTCAGACATATTCAGAGAGTGTTGAGAGAGGGGACCAAGCTCCACTAGACAGCAACTCTCTCATCCCTCCTTTTGAAGAAAATGGTCTGATCAGCCACCCTGATACCGCTCCATTCCCTCTGACATTCATGGCAACAACAAAGATGGTGGCACCTGTCATGCCTCGCATCAGCTTTGACAAGCCATGTGACCAAGATATTGATCAAAGTCTGAACAGTGAATCGGACATTCAGAGGGGCACAAGAAAAGAGGGGGAGAATAGAGATTCATCCTTCATCAACTTCTCTTTTCAACCCGATACAGAGTCTCCTGTAGTGGATGATCCTTCAGATCTGAGTAACTCAGAGCACATCAGTCATAATGTGCCGTTCTTAAACTCTTTGAACAACGTTAAAAAGTTAAGTGAGCTATCAGCTTCAGCAAAAAGAGTTGAGGAAATGACCAAGGAGATACTCCAATCAAGCACAGAGAGTCTGGTGCGCGATAAGATGGTGGGGGCAAAGACAGAAACATACATTGCCAAACCCGCATGCCCGGGCCCATCTGTGGATGGTGCTGCCATGCCTCTCTGTCAGATAACAGTGAAAATAGGCAATGAAGCCATCATCCGCCGACAAATCAAAGGATCTAAGCTCTTCCCCAGAAAGAAAAGGAGAATCAGACAACTGAGTGTGGAGGAGAGTGAGTGCCCTCCAACAAGGGAAAAATCAGAGAGCCCCAGACTCCGCCTCAGACCGGAAGCCACTGCCGCCACAGAGACAGAGACGTACGAAGATCCCAACGATTGTGACACAGCTGATATGCTTTGGCGTCCCTACTATTCTTACAAAGCTAAAAAGAAAAGGAAGAAATTGAGATTCAAGCACAGAAAAGGTTTGTTTCACCGTTATCCCGAAACATCTGGAGACAGAACTGCTGCCGGTGAAGCCCACCTTGACAAAAGTAGTTGGCTGACAGACGAGAGCATCTCAGGTGTTAGTACAGAGGCGAAACGTGGTCTTAGCAGGAACCCCAGCCCCAGGGCCACCTACAACTGTGACATCTGTGACAGCTCTTTTATCACAGAGACCGGTCTCAGAGCTCATGTTATCGGTTCCCACCCATGTTTCTGCCGGACATGTGGTAAACAAGGTCCCCCTGGTGAAGTACCTGCCGGTGGTGATTACATCTGCAACAACTGTATGGAAAATGGCTCCTGCTTCGATAATACACCCCGGAGCCCAAACCCAGAGAAGAAGTATCGCTGCTCTTTCTGTCCACAGCGTTTTCTCTACCTTGCCACCAAGAGAAGCCATGAGAAAAAACACCAGGAGACGAATGAGGACGGATATAATTATGACAACCTCACACCATGTTCTCAATACTCAGAACACCTGAGTGAAGACAACAAACAAGACACCGTCAAGACAGAAGACAGTGACAATCAAGGGAGCCCAGACATAAAAAGTGAAAGGCTGGAAGGAGGAGGTTTTTCCATTGATAAAATTAAGCCTAAAATTGAAGATACAACTGACTTTATGTCTTTGACGACATACCAAGACATGTCCTACTCCAACATTAAAAGTCCACTGTCACCCTGTACTGACCCATTGCTGTCCTTGACGCCGTCAAAGGTGAAACAGAAAGTGCATAAAAAAAGGCTCAATGCACATCACTCTATGCATCTCATCCCAAAAAAGCAATCCCGTGACAGAGGCAATGACGGCAACAAGGATTTTTTGATGGGCCCAAAAACGACCAATCACAATGATTGCGAGAAGCCCTTTAAACTGTTCAGGAGAAATGACTCTGAAGCTAAAGGCACACACATTGCTATGCACAAACCAGATAAATGGATGTGCAAAGAGGAGCCATTTTTTTAAAGCCCTTCGAGGACTGTGGCAAACAATAGGCAGAAGAGACATTGAAGCCCGACTTCAAGCCACTGCGTCGGTTAAGAGATCTAAGAGTTGTAATGTTGTCTTTGCAGCTGAGCTCAATAAAATGTTTTGAATGGACGACACTAAACAAAAGGATCTGATATCAGCGTAGGCGGCAATTTATTCCCTCCTTATCTTGATGAATGAGTGATTTTTCACCTTTGTAGAAGTTGTTTTTTGGATAATATAGGACCCTCTGACACAAACTGTACTTTGTCCATTGTCTATGCATATACGGCAGCCTCAGTGACATGACGGTAACCTCAAGAAAACATATGAATGTTGGTAACGTTGCTACGAACGGTGTGCAATTTCAGAACAGGGGAAGAATGTGTTCGACAACTGAAGCGCTGCCTCGTGTGGTTACATCTTCACTTTTTTCAAAAACATGTCTGGGAAGAAAAACAATATGAATTTTACACATTTCTGAATCTCCCATTCAGTTACTGTAACTGGCATTGATAAGTTGCACTTTATAGTTAGACTATGCTAATCTGTTGGTTAAATACTTTGATAACTCAATTTAAGCACCATTGATATGATTCTAATTTATAATTAACACATGGCACCATTGAGATTAAAGTTACTACTTTTGTGTGTTTATGTATAAAACGTGTAAAACTATTTAAATAAATGTTGTTGATATTCTACACAGTTACATCCTGTCCTCCTTCAGCCTCGTTAGAGATATGATAAATGACTATCACAGTGTTTAGTAACCACTGACCAACACGTTAGACTGACTGATAAGCACATTTACTGATGATAAGACAGAATCCCTAAAAGGCACGCAGAGAAGTGTTTTTTTGTTTTTTTTTAAAAAGATTTTTAAGAGGGACATTTCAAATAGCGAGATTTAAATAGTCACAAATCCTGTTCCACAGCAAACAGTTTCTTAAGTATAAAGCCACATGGTGGCTTTCTGCTCCTCCAGGTCCTTCAGGGACCTGCAGCCCATCTGAGAAATTCATTCATCCCCTCGTTCCTCCACACAAACTGCATCTGCGTGTAGAGTCGGGCCCCGAGACGCAATTTCCAGATGTTTCTGAATTCTTTGCTTCTTTCTAAGACTGGTCAAGTGATGTCACAGATGAATCATACATTTTGGCTATAAGGTGCTGCTACACACTGATTATGCCATGGAGACAACATTTCCCCCAAATTTCAACATAGCGTGTCATTTAATAGAAGATTACCTATTATTATTAATAATTTGGAAACATAGCTAATGGCATCAGGGGCCATTGGACTTTGAGATGAGGACAGATTAGTCACATTAATGTAAAGTAAAATCTTCATATAGTCTGCTGGCAATTGCTTCAATGCAAGGCTGAAATAGTAAATAGTAAATAAAATATGAGATACAAATCCTACATATATATACAAAGTTGTCACATATAATAGTTTTATACATGTGTTTACAGTTATTTGCATACTTTAGTACTTCATATATGTGTGCTTACTTACTCTTGTCGTACTATCTTTCTCTATTTAAATCATATTTATATTTACAATGTTATTTTCCTATTCTCAAGGGAGCAACTGTAACATACACACTTTCTCCCACGAGGATATCTGATTATACAAAGGTGTTGTGGGCTAGTGTGTGCACCATGTTCTACATAATACACAGATGTTCATCATAAAAGGTATAATCCATACCTGGCTGCCCTCAGGCTCCCTGCTACAATCAGCGATGAGGACCAGCCCTGTGTTTTCTCCCAGACAAAAGCAACATCACCTTGAAAGAACGAAGAGCACAATGTCAGTCATGATTCCATTCAAATGTGTATTTAAATGGGATTTTAGTACAGATTAAGTTGAATAAATCATCTTTATAAATCTCAAAATGTCTACAACTGTCTATGGCTCACTCATACGTAGGTATAGTGTATATTCCAATTAAATAAGCATTCACACAGTGATCAGGAAATCCCATTGTAAGTATTACATTAGCTATTTTCCAATGTAAGACACAACCACTATCATATGCAATAATGTATCCAATGTAAACTGCTGATTTTTAGTGTAGTTTACATTTTAAATTAAAAGAAAAATGGCTACACATTAGCCTGCTAACTTTCCCAAGAATGTCAGACAAATGAAACTAACTTAGCTAGCAGTGGTGAGTTTGCAGACACATTAATATTGTCACACACATTTAAATGTAACCTGTGTAGCTACCTATTTCCTGATTGATTAGTTGTGCGGCTCGGACGTGAGTTTTAAGAGCAGAGGCAGGTCATTCACACCCAGTTAAATCTGTTTCACACAAGCATGTCATGAGGACACGGTTAGCTAACCCACAGCACTGGTAACCAAGATTAGCTAGCTAAGCTACCTTCACAAGTCAAAGTATCACTTCTTTGCGAGCACTGTCGTTGCGTAATGAGCAACAGCACAGAGACCTTAAATCCTCTTTAAACCTCCTGCCAGCTCCAGGTTTAAGTACTAGCTAGAGCGAGGCGCTCGACTTTTGAGGAAGCTTGATATTTCTCCAAACGTTTTAAGGCACCAGTGTGTACGGACGGGACCTGACGTGACGCGGCAGTGGGGCTGGCTTTCCTCCACTCTGCCTGCATTCATAAACGGATATGATAAACCAGCGCTGAATGCACCGGAGCAGCGACAACAGTCAGCTCTGACCATGGCGGAAGAGGACGACGCGAGGATTCGGATTTTACAGAGCCTGCGGGGTAAAATATGTAAGTCTGACTGGCGAGTCGATGTTTTCCGTCTCTCACGGGGGGAGAGAGGTCGGTTGAACAGGCAGCGAGCGGCGAGAGGGGAAGCCGGAGGGCGCGGCGTGCTATCAACAGTCGATAGTGAGGAGGCAGAGGCAGCCAGTTCATCTGGTCGGTCTGCAGGCTGGTGCTCAACGTCAAGCTAGCCTAGCATGCTAGCAGCTGCTACTAGCTTGTTGTGAATGATTTCATTCATCGAGTCCGGCCGCACGACCGCCAGTGAAGACGTCCAAGCGGACTGGGTGTTTTATACGCGTTAGAAATGAAAATGTGTTCAAAATGGGGCCGTTTTGTGTGGACTGAGCTGCCCCTGGAAGCTAACTTAACGTTGGTGGCAAAGTAGGCTAGCTTGTACCAACCGTCCCCAGTCCAGCGTCACTCACCCATTCAGTTATAACGTTACAGGTAACTTAGCTGCTGTTAGATAATTATAACATTATGTTCAGCGGTAGCGTTCAGCCTGAACGCAACGCTTATCAAATAACATCTCGAGCAGCAAAGTAATGATCACTCACCGTTTTAGAGTTTAATGTTAGCTTGTCAAGAGTTTTATTCACACGCCTAGCTAATGTTAAATATCCAAGCCGGGGACATGATGTCTTGGCTCTCTGACCTGGATGTGGAGGGATTCATCAAGAAACAATTAAATGCAGGTGTCATGTCTGATCAGTTGCGACCACATTAATGATTAAACCCCTTCATGGGAATGAGTGAGTCGTCTTTCGCCCCGAGCAACTAATAATGTATAATGCAAGCAGTGTAGTTATTATGGTATTACAATAGTCATGCATGTAAATCGGAAACATTGGCTTTAAAGTCAGATGCCTGTCAGGCAAGTTTCCTCATCCTCATTCTCAGGCGGGGCTGGTCCACTGGAGTACCTGCATGCTGTGCACCTGTTGGACTGTATACATGTGGTTTAGCCCCATTACTCAAATTCAAGATGTGAATTAATGTCATCATAAGTTTGAGATTCATAATTATGCACTTGTACACAGAGATAACAGGCTGCTGCATGTTCAGTTTGAAATAGCTGGTGCTGAAGCAGAGTTTTGTATTCTTGTTGTCGTTTTAAATGTGTAATATGTTTGACAGAACAGTGAGTAAGTACATGTAGACCATGTAATGACTGGTTATAAACAGGGCTGAGCTTTTTATATTTACTGGAAGGTGACTAAAGACTCGCTGGTATGTAAGGCTTGTATGCACAGCACACAATAGGAAGACAACAGTTTCACTACTATGAATTAATGAGAAAACGGTAAGCAGAACAAAATAGAGGAACTATAATGGCATGTAACTCACTTTGCAGTCTTACGAAACTCCATTCTTCCTCGTTCACACTTTGTCCTTTTTCCTTTAGCCTACATCAATGGAGGTGGTATTGTGTGAAGATGTACTCTCGTAGCAGATTTCAGATACAGGCCTGCGTACTTTTGAAATGTTCCCTTGGTTGCGTTGTCGTCAGAGTTAAATCACGATAAGGCCCAGTTGTTAAAAAGACAAAGTATTGTTTGCTCTCTGACCTTTAGGTCACGGTTTTCACAGGTGACATGCTTCTGTTTTAGTGGGAGTGTTATTGAAGCAATGGCAGTAGGAGTGGTTGGCCATAGTATGTGATACTGTATGCGTTTGTGTCTGCTTGCATATGTGCTTTACTCCCACCGAGTCATCCTGGTCCAAGCTTAGTGACAACTTGGCTGTTTTCACTGACCGCTCCTAAGATTAGCCATACACCATTATTAATAGCCCGTTAAAAAGATGATCTCACCAGTGGCTTTACTTAATTGGGACTCTACCTGGACTTAACCTAACCAAAGCTAGAGGACAAGGACTCTTGTCTTTGCAGCTCTAATCCACCAGTCCAAATGAGACTCGTTGTGAAGTTGTTGATCGTGTTCAGTGTTGTTGACTGTGTTTGAGTAACTTTCCAATTAGCTGTTCTGTAGAGTTAGGTTCAATTTATCTGGCTTTGATTTGGTGATTGATTATACATGTGTTGCACAAAACATCATGCAATGTAATCTGGGTCTGCCTGCGATGTAACGCAAGTGTGTGCAAGCAGCGTGTGTTACAAAGGTGTTTGTCATTTGTGAATCAGCGCTGCGTCGTCGCCATTGGTTATGCTGAGGAAGTCAATGTTTCATGTTTTTAACCACATAGGAGCCTCAAGTCTACTTCAGCTACATCCGCTCTGCAGCTTGCCCTGACAACTGGCAAGAGCCCGTGTCCCCTTGTGAAGATGAGGATGTTGATTGTAGAAGCATAGTTTAAAAGTGTGCGGTGTATGATTGCAATCCCATGTGCTTGTATTGATTCAAGATAAGCTCCTTCTGCGTCATCTTTAGTGAAAGGACATTTTTATGTTTTTCTTTATGTTGTTTTTTTTTATGTTTGTTTTTCCATTTTGATTAAGATCAACTGTAGTTGTTACTCATCTAAATGCATGCATTTTATTTTTAGCTTTTCAGAGTTGTCAGACTTTAAGACTGCTACTTTAGTTCACTTCTAAGTCAAGCGTACCTAAAAGTAGGGCCCCGCAATTAATCCAAATGCAAAGTGCAATATTCAGATGACAAAAAGCTGCATTTTTTTGTTGTGTCATAACAATATCAACAACAAATGTGTCATGAAACAGCATTATAATGAATTATTGTAGTGCTGCAGAGATGCTCTGTCCTACAAATCTTGTTCCCCAGGTGTAAGAAAACCTCTTTGTTTGCTACAAACCCCAACAAATGATCATGATATTAGTTATTTCAGTGAAAGTGAAAATTGTGATGCAGAAATGACCGTTCCCACTAATCCTGAATCATCACATTCACAATATCTGCCAAAACAATAATTTAATATTAATATAAATGTAATATTTAATTTTCATTTTAACTTCTGAAAGACTACTGTTGTTTTGAGGCATGTCGATATTAATGATGTTCTTCTCTCGTTGGTGTAGGTGAAGCTAAGAACCTGGGTCCGGTCTCAGGTCCAAATCGACAAAGGGATCTCTGCACTTTTTGCACCATAAGTCTGGATCAGGAGGAGGTGTTCCGCACCAAGGTGTTTGACAAAAGCGTTAGGTAAGCACCAAGTCATTTACTCTGTGTGTGGAGTCAATCTTCATGTTGACTACATTTCTAAACCCTTTATCGTCTTTTTATCCAGTTGGGGTTTTGTGTTTTACAGCTATCGGTTTACAGTACGATGTTTAAGACATGGCAATTAAAAAAATTACACTTCCTTACTTTACTACTACTTTAGTTACATGAAAGGCCACTGGACTACATAATGATAAAGGATGTGCATACCATCAGTTGAAAAAAGAAATGCATAGTTGAATATCGTGATGAGTATGAAAGTATTCAGTGACTAGTTTCCCAGTCAGTGTGATACTTTAAGCAACTCAGAAGAAGAAAGAGACCTTATTCCTGAGGGGAAGTGATTGCAGGTGTGTACAGACGTTTCAGTGTCTTGGGTTTTATCATGTCCAGCGTTACACATCTCAGCTGTAGCAAGTAATGTTGGCTGTACAAGAAAATCCCTCTGTTTAATCACAGGCGAAGGTTTTGGGTTCAGTGTCTTTTCTGTGCTATTTCCTTCTCATAGTGAAGATTTGAACTAGTAGTGAACTTTTTATAAGGTGTTGGATGTGTAGCTTGTACAATCCGGTCCATCGAGTAAAAATGTCAAACCTTGTGAGGTGTTTTTTTGTGCATCCTGTGTTGAATGCCTTTTTCTGTTTTTGACTGTGCCGTGTTAAAACTTATGGGGTCATTTGTCTTGACAGTTGCTTGATTTACTGAGTAATTAATAGATTATTGATAATGAAAGTAATTATCTGATTCAGCCCCAGTAATATTAATCTAAATTGATGTAGGATGCTCTGAGAGAGCTAGAAATATAAGATATTGTAAGATTACACCATTCAACACCAGAAATGTCATGGACATGTAACTTGTATCTGCTAATGCAATAGCTGTTCAGTTGCCATGATGATAGAAACAAACTGCTGCTGCAACTAACGATTATTTTAATTGTCACTTAATTCTGATGATTATTTTCACAATTAATCAATAAACATTTAGTCTATAAATTGTCCAAAAAACTGTGTGAAATGCTCATCACAATTTCCCAGAGCCCAAAGTGACGTCTTCAGTTGTTTCTTTTGTCGAACAAACAGTACAAAACCATAATCATAAATGTAGAGCTGCAAAGATTCATCCAATTTAGATTAATCATCAACTATTTTGATGGTCAGTTTGTGAGTCATTTTCGCTGTATGACCGTAAACTGAATATCTTTTGGGTTGTGGACAAAACAAATGAGGACGTCATCTCAAATGCTGTTGTAACAAGTGAATTTCCCCGTTGTGCGATAAATAAAGCCTGTCTAATCTAATCTTGAGCTTTGGGAAACACTGATCGACACACAATTTTCTCACATTTTATGCACCAAACAGCTAATCGAGAAATCAATCAACAGATTCATCAACAATGAAAATAATAATTACTTGCAGCGGTACATAAATGACAAAGAGAAACAGTAAATCCTCACATTTAAGAAGCTGGAACCAGCAAATGTTTGCATGAAAAATGAAATTTTCAAAAGAGTTGCCGATGAATATTTTTTCAACTAATCGTTGCAGCTCTGACATGAACATGCAACATACTGTTTCAGGAATAATGTTGATTAAGTCATGGTCATGGATTGATTATCTCCGCTTCTCATATTAAAGATAAAAAAACAATGATTGAGTGCTTTCGGGCAAAGTATTAAGTAACATAGGTTAGGTTTCGATGTGGACTGAGCCTAATCTTTTTCTGGATATAAGACACAGCTTACTAACATTAAATCCAGAGAATGGCCTGGAGTTTGGGAACATTACTCTTGGATGCTGTTATTCTTTGTGTAAATTACAGTTTGTTTAAAGACTCGAAGTCAAAACACGGCTAGAGAAAAAAACAAATTAACGTGTTGAGGAAATCCCTCATGTGGAAAGGGTTATACTAAATTCTGAACCATTTACGTTTGCAGCAGGCCGATCACAGGAGAAACGTCCGGTTTGAAATTCAGCCATTTGATTATTACATCTTACAAACTGTCCGTGTGTGACTCAGAGCTGTATGTGTGCAGGGTACCATTTTAGCTGGGAAACATTAAGTGATTCAGACTGAAACGAGCTATTTTACCAATAACTTCATGTTCACAAGCCATTCAGAGAAAGGTGTGGGAGATGGGCACCAGAAAACCTTTCAGCTCTCTATCTACATCATTGCACATCTGGCTGTAAACATGGGCTTGCCTTCTCTAGGTATTTCACAACAGCTCTTTTTTTTCTCTCTCTCTCTCCTGATTTCGGTGCCGTTCAAAAGGATTTTACAGTCTCTGAGGAAGTGTGTCCTCCCACGCTCTCCCCTGTCTTTCTCTCTGTGTCACTCTCAACTACCTTAGCCTCTGTTTAGTACATCTTAATAATCACTCACATTTGGCCCACTGTTTCTTTTTTTTTTTTTTTATGGTGCTTGACTCATGCCTGTTGTATGGGCTCCTATTTCTAATGGTTTAAGGGCTGTATGGAAGCTCTAATTGCAGCTAATCCCTCGGATAAAGCAGGCATGTTCAAACATTTGTGGTCAAGTGGCTCTAGCTAGCATGATGACAGCAGAGGGGACGGTAGTATAGTGCGTGTATGTTTGAGTGTGTACAGGATAAAGAGGTTACAAGTGCATAATTCCATGTGATGTTGAGGAGGTTGTGTGGGCGTACACTGGATGTGTTGGCCAAACCCAGTGCGGAAGTGTCAGGCAAGATATTTCACCATCCAAGATGCATGAATTGTAGAGAGAGGCCTCCGTGCAGGGATTGAAGAGCTACAGGACCAGGTTCCCTCTGTACTTGTGGTGAATATTTCCACAGATATGCCTGTTTACAAAGCTAATTTCCTGGTCATGACCCCTAAACTCCAGTAATGTAATGTTTGACAGGGAAACGCATGTCTGAGTTGCATTCCCTTAGTTTATTTTATTCACCAAGCATGTGTCTAGTTGTTCATGTGCCAGATGCTAATTATTTGACGCTACATTTATGTTCCAACTTACCAAACCTCAAAACTTTGTCACCTTAAGATGGCTTGCAGTTTTACTTGAACATACAAATGGTTAATTCAGCACAACTTGTAAGCACTGCTCAGTCTGTTTGGGACAGGTGGTCCATCTGCAGGCAGCACCTACATTGAGGTAGAGCTTAACCTACAATCGGCTGTGTCAGATCAAGCTGTCTAGCTCGCAGTCTCAGTCGTGAGGCTGTTGTGTTGGCAGGGCCAAGTGGCACAGATGCTTGGGCCCTCCATGTTTGTGCCAGCTCCTACAGGGTCAGTGCTGGACAGAAGAGATGTAACCACTTTGCTGCTAGGACAGGTTATGCAGCATTGTAGCACATGCTGTGTTTTGAGTGGAGTTTGCATGTTGTCCCTGTGTCTCAGTGGGTGTCAAAGACATGCAGGTTAGGTGCACTGAACCAGTAACCCATCCAGACTGTACCTGGGCTTCTTGCTAGGGCTTGATGATATTGATGAATATTTTCCTGATACAAATACATGAACAATTACATCTTAAATAATCAAATTGAAGCTTAATGCAAAGCTCCGCTACAAATTACTTTTTGACACTTGACATGATATGAAAATGTAATTTTTCATTTTCAGTATCCTGTCCAACATAATTGCAATTCACAATATTATTCCAATAATCATCCAAATATTCATAAAACTTTCAAATAAAAACTAAAACTGCACTAAAATATGCTGGAATCACTTTTACCTTGTATTTAATTAGGACACAAATCTTTTATAGTGAAAAAAAACAACAATAGTAGAACCATAAATAAGGCAATCAATAAATCAGAAGTTCTTCCTGCACAAATAAAGGATACATAAATGGTGGTAACCTTATCTTCTGGTTGTTTTTTAGTTTGGATCCTGTAGTATTTACAGACATCCGATCTAATTTGTTTTAGTTGGGGATACAATGTTTTCTTTCATGTGTCTTGACTGGATGACAATGTAAAGTTAAAGGTTGCCAGTAGAATAAATGCTTTTCTCAGTCGATTGTTTTCCTTCTAGCTCTACTATTTGTCTGTTCCCAAAATCGCATTTTTCAGCACCTAAAAAAACAGCCCGGTTTCTTTTCATTTTGCAGGATTTTTTTGTCATATTTTGTATTTTCCCATTTAATTTGATGACGTACAGGAACTTAGCACAAATGAGATTGTTACAGGCTTTGTGCACTGTTAGGCTGCATATTAACCAAATGACAAGAGAGGTTTTGGAGCGAATGGATGGCAAAAGTGACACACAACATAGCAAGAACATTCCCCACAAGCCTGATGAGTCATAAGGGCACCCTGTGTTGTCCACCTTCTGCTCAGACAGTTCATTTTCCAGTAAATTAACAAATCCTGTGTGTATCATGGTTATGCTCAAATATAATAATGTTATTACACACTGCCTGGCGCAGTTAATTCAGTGATTGTCTATTTTTCCTACATAATCTAAGGCCATAAACACAGCCTTGTATCTCATTAATTAGATCATTGTAATAAACAAACAGCATTACAGTACATGAGGAATTACATTTAGTGATCACATGATTTGTGAATATATAAATAGGTCAGGTTGACGTCAAAGATTTAGTTGAATATATAAATATACAGACAGTGCACAAAATGATTGTAACTGCATGCAACACTGTTTACAACTGTGTAACACTTATTGTGACGCTCACAGTACTTTAGCATGTTTTAGCTGCAGCCAGCAGCTAATATATGTCGCTGTCTTCGTCTGTCCGAGCATTTGTGCACAGGTTGGATACAGTGATATAATACTATAGAGCTGGTAGAGCAGCAGACAGGATGTGCAAGTCATGCAGTGGGTCTTTCCCAATGCCCACCTCTGTGGTTATTTGCCAGGAGTCAAGGGCCAACTTGAAAAGACAAAGTTAAAACTGTGTGTTTGGCATCTTCACTGCACACAGGTGTAACCTGAGATAATAAAGTGCTCATGGTGTAGATGCTTTTTTATCATGTGAGCATTAAAACACTTGATCCTAATTCTTGAAATAAGTTTATTTTTATTGTTAACAGGTGAAATAAATTGGCTGTTTTTTCCAACTTGTTGAAATGAATATGATTTATTTTTTATAAAGTTGTAAATAAATGTGATTGTTTTATTTTTGTTTTCCAGTGTAGCATTTATCCCACAGACTAGTTGTAGACTACAACAAATTGAGTCTTTTAATGGAATAACACTGATGTATCAGACAGTCTAGAGTCACATCATTAATTAAACCTTCTCGTATTTGTAACGGCTTGAATAAGGAAATCAGGCCATAGCTCTTAATCTGGTCACAGTTTATCACACCTCACACCTCTTAGGCCACTACACACATTCTCACCCCAAAGGATTCAGCCATGTTTGCTAATTTTAAACCTCTTACTTTATTTACAGCCCTTTCTATGGAGAGGACTTCTACTTTGAGATCCCACGCCCGTTTCAGTGTTTATCCTTCTATGTTTATGCCAAGAGCGTTTTCCAAAGGGAACTACCTGTTGGTAAGCTGCATTAAATAAGGCACTTACACAAGTATATTTTCTCATTTGTGTGGATGAGTTGCAGTTTAATGTGTGCATGTTTGTCTCTTCACAGGCAAGGTGTCAATCCGGAAGGACGACCTGTGTAAATACAGTGGGAAGGAGCACTGGTTTAGCCTTCACCCAGTAGATCCTAACTCAGAAGTTCAGGTAACTTTTAGTTCACCGTTGAAATGAAAAACTGGCTGTCGATTTATGGCATATCTCGTCATGATTTTGATCAGTATTTGACTGCGTGTTTGAAGTAATTTACCATTAATGTTATTGATAATGAGGCTGCACCACTCCCTCCGGTCTCAGGGGATGTGTGCTTTCACAACTTGCAGCACCCCAACATAACAAGCAGGAAACTCACTTGCATGTAATCTAAAATTTGCATACAGATAAGATCATTTCCATGTCAAAGTAAGGTTTGATAGTCTCTGTCCAAGCTGGTGTGTTTCTCACAGTTTGAAATCCTGAGACAGGCTCAACTCTGTTCCCCGATTGGCTGTTTACTGTCAGCCCCCACTGAAAACATGAGAATGAAATCCAATATGCAAGACTTAAAGTAAAGTATTTCTGAGTCTTCTTCATCAAAGACCTCTAAACTAACACAAAGTAGACCACAGACCACAGTCTGGTGATATTTTTGCTTTTAGATGTTTTATTACAGAAAGCCCATGACCTAAATAGTCATACATTCTGGCATTGTTGTACCTTTAAGATGAAATTATAGTGAAAATAAATGATTCCCTTTTTAGCTGGGCACCGCCTTGAACTCCATCATGGGTCCTCTCGATCACTTTGAGATCCACTGTTATTGCTTAAGAGGATGACAGTGCAAACGTCTGCACATTGTAAACACTTGCGAGACAAACCTGTGGAAGATGAGATTATGTTTTTTGGCATGCTAGCAGTTTATGTTCACTGTTGTTGTTGTTGTTGTGAAGGTTATTATTTTTGTCACCTGCAAGATATAAATTTGTCCAAAATGTATAACCAATGTTGTTTCAAAATTCATTAAGTATCTGTCACCAACTCACTTCCATCTTTTTATATCATACAAATAAAACCAGTACTGCATAAAATATAGGTAGCCGTTGTTTTATACAACCAGCATGTCAACCTGCCCAAAGCCCGAGAGGAGATATTCTGATGGTATCAATGCTTAGGTTTGCAACTAATGTCATCAAATGGTCTATGAATTATTTCATAAACAAATTTGCTGTGTAAATGAAGACAAAGACGTTTTGTAAAAACTGGTTGCAGCTGGCTGAAGCTCACTGATCACTATCATACAGATGCTATTGGCTATATCAGTGGTTTCCAAATGGTGGCCATGGTACACTCGTGTGCTATGACGCAAGTCCAGGTGTGCCATGGGATTTTGTTACAACCATTATTAATATTACTGAAATATACAACAAGTATTGATACGTTTTTTAATTTAGCATATTAGTCCTTTGTACACATCCATTTCCTAATACAGAGGCAAACTTAATACAAATGCAAACTTGAACTGAAAACTGATTTTGTTTTATTTTATCTTATTTTATAACTACTTAAGCATTTTATTGTTTTTTGTATATTGTATATAGTACTTTAGTCTTTCTATATTTTTGCCCTTGTATTTTGATTGTATTTGTACTTGAATGTACCCGCTGCTATGATAACCTAATTTCCCCTCGGGGATTAATAAAGTTATCTATCTATCTATAAGATAACATGCCACAGAGGCTATTTTGCATGGGTATGAATACAGGTGTGCCTTGAGATTTTAAACTGCCTTTTGGATACAAAAAGTTTGAAAACCATGAGGCTATATCCACACTTATACTTTTTTATTTTAAAACAAGATGATCTCCGTCTAGACGAGCATTTTTAGCACCAATTCAGATCTAATCTCCATCCATGCTAACGCGCCTGAAAATGCATATCGCATGACCATTCACGTAAATTGGGCATGCGTGTGTCGGTGGAAACAGGAAGCACATTGTCTACTCAGTGGTAGTTGCATGACTTTTTACTTGCTCTTCACTTAACCTACTTACTCTTGCTTACTTTTTATTTGTAAGTACCGGGCTGGTACCAAGGCAACAAATTATTTTTCCTGAAAACAGGACAAAAATAATGAGGCAGGGAAACGTGACTGCTCTTCACATAATCCTCCCGGATAATGCTATTTTTATTAAAACATCGTCAATAACATTGAAAATACAGTGATGGAAAATACATTTTAAAAAGGTCTAGACAATATAATATCCATTTCGTCAATGTACAAACTCAAATACCTCATTATATCATAACACATACACAGAGTTCACATTTGCCAGTGATGCTTATGCAGTAGATTACATACACATGTACTCTTTTCTCTTTAAACAGCATTTGAAATGTATTTGCTTCACAGCAGAATCAACCTTTCCCTCTAATGTATTATTACTGTACCAATGTGCAGTACCTTTGTACCTGGCTGCACTGCTAAATGCTAACAGAAATACAGTAATTTAGTCTAACACGGTGGTTTTGGTCCTCATGTGTTGAAACTGTCTTTTTCTTTTTTTCTTTTTCAGCATTTTATTGATCTTTTTTTCAGGGCAGCAGTTCTAGTTTCTGTCACATATAGGCCATGTATGTGGGTTGTTCTATTTCAACTGTACATTTCTTTGATCAGATCAGTTTTTGTGGTCTGGTTTGCGCTGGGTGAAACTACAGCTACACTACCACTTCTGTGCTGCTGTAGCTAACGTGTTGACTCTAGCTGCCATTAGCCCACGCCAGACTATTCTGGGTATGTGCTGCTACACTGATTCACTCACAAGTAGACACTTTCAACTGCAAAGTTACATCAGTGAGTGATGGAGGTGTTATTGCAATTCCTCGCTGCTTTGGTTTGTAGTCAAACAGAGGGTTGTGTGTGTACCCTGTGAGCACTGTTAGCACATATTCCAGTCTACCTGTGCAGCTAATGAAGAAGACTGCAGTGCTCGGAGAAAGATACACACCTTTTTGGTCATACCATTTCCTCAAAGGGAGGATAGACGGGTGTAATGTGAGTGTTAATTTGCTTATGATATGGGCTCATTTGGATCTAGTCAAGATTATATTGGCTTTAAGGCCTATCTTGCAACAGAAAGAACTACTCGCCATCTCAGCCAAGTGCTGAATTGCAGAGACAGAGTGCAAGTGTGTGGGCGTTTTGTTTATCTCCCTCTCTCTCTCTCTCTCTCTCTCTCTCTATCTCTCTCTCTCTCTCTCTATCTCTCTCTCTCTCTCTCTATCTCTCTCTCTCTCTCTCTCTTGCTCACTCTCTCACTCTCTCTCTGACACTTCCGAAGGCGAGACCGGCAGCCTTCACCACATCCGACCCCGTAAAGAGCCTTTTGAGTGATGACAAAATTCACAGCTGCTGTGGCTCTTGTCATATGGTCCCTCCATTAACCTAAAACAACATGAAACAGGAGGCTGAGCCTGGCGGCAGGTGGAGAGAAGAAAAAGAAATAACAGACAGAGAAAGTTCAAAGAAATGCGTTTTTACATGTATGTAGTAAAATGATGAGAATATCAGGGTTGAAGGATTTGCATTTGACAAACTGCAGCCCGCATTTTCAATGTTCTTTTAAAACCTACACATAATTTGGGATTCAGCTTGAAACTTTTTACTTGTGGCCCGGTGTAAGACTGAGATCTCATGATTTGAGTCATTTCTAACTTCTCACTGCGATCTCCTCTCCTTATGTTTAACAGGGTAAGGTTCACTTGGAGATGCGATTGAATGAACTGATCACAGAGTCCGGCTCAATAGGCCAACACTTAGTTGTCCGGTGAGTACCAAGGTTTCCCTTGTTGCCAATCAAGTGAGGTCTGATCCAGTTGTTTGTCCAATGAAATGGGAATGTTAGCAGGGAATTTGAAATCAGGTAGCACCAAACCAAATGAGTGCTTCCACTGATTAACTTTGCAAGATTCACGGCCACAGAGGCTTCTGGTTAAAACTTCACTGCTCAGAATAGTGCTCTGCAGAAATGTGTGGGAGAGAAGGAAAATTGTCCAAGATGTTGATGGAAATTATGTCTTTGCTAAACCTCCGGAGATCGTCAGAGCAACTGAGATTTTGACTTCTCTCTTTGGCGACAGTCAGGCTTTACTCGTCATAAGGACGTATACATTGGTTGTACATTTGCAAATTTCAACAATCTGTCAAAAACATTCTACCTTCCTCATTAAAACAGATTTCGATATTTGCTCAGTCCCAGAATCTAAAATCTCCTCTAAATTCAGGGCTCATATCTTCTCTGGACACCCCTCTCTCCCTCATTGTCAGACATCCTGTATTGTTGTTATTTTAATGCTTTAGCCTTGATTAGTACCAGAGTAGACTTGGGAATAAAAATTGGGGAATCTTTCCAAGAGAAAACTTGGGATGCTGCTGAGAAAATAATAAACGGAAGTACCTCTTGTGCCAGACACGGCTTGATTCAATTTAATGTCCTCCATTGTATTCACTATTTAAAAGCCAAACCCTATAAAATACATCCTCATTTTGACAAGACTTGTGATGGATGTCATGGTGCTCCAGGCTGACTTTACTCACATGTCCCGAATGTGCCCTGATGTGTCTACCTACTGTGATAAGACGGTGATTAACCACAATTGCAGAACTTTAAATCAAACAATATTATAGTATATGTATCATTATTGGCAACAAGAATAATTTCATTAAACTGGAAATTACCAGCCCCACCTAAGACAAACCTTCAGAAAATAAAGGCTCATTTTATTCCACATGATCCACTACTTTATTGGTTTTGGAATTTTCTGTATGTGAAGGGATTTATTTATATATCTATCTATTTATTGCAAAGTACTCCTTTAATGTGCGATCTAACTTAGTTTGTTCCATAAAAATATTTTGTACAAACCAAATAAAATAAAGTTGTCACAAGCTAAAACTTTTACCAAACAACGACAGAGGAGGAGGGTCTGCTCAAATGAAAAGCGCTCAATGAAGGTTGAGGTTTAACATGTAAAGCGCACACACATATACGAGTGTGTGTTTCAGACCTCACGCTGTTTATGTTGTTTTGCATCCCCCATTCATATTTGCAGAACAGGGTTATGAGGTGGAAGTGATGGCATCTGAGCAGGAAGCCTGTGCTTCTCACACTGCAACCGCTGTGGTTTTCTGCTGCCGTCATTCACTGTGTAACTTGGATTGTTTGCCTAAGCTGTCACCTGCTCGCTGTCAGCTATCACCATATATGCGTACACGCTGAACGCTGCAGGCGCCTTTTTTTTGTTTTTTCTCTACTGACCAGACGAAGTTAAAACCAAAAGGGGTTAAGCTTATCATTTGCACACTTTTAGTCAGCCTGTTGCAGTATGATTAGTCACCAGAGATGTCCGAGCTGAGCGAGATGAGGTCGAGTTAAGAACAAGATGCACAGGAGACTATAGGGAATAATGTCATGACACCCTGGAAGATTATGCACAAACATCCTGACACTGGCTCTGCTCGGTTTCTCCCTCTGGCTTCATTTAGCGTTGGACTGAATTCATTCTTATTCTCTGGTGACTCGTGCTTAGCAGCCACATCCTGTTTAGGGTGCCTACAGTGTCTGTTTGTTGTCACCTGAAACATTAGTGAAAAAAGCAGTGGTCCCTGTGTGACACGAGCCGAACATGAGGGCAAAGCACTGCTTCTAAATGAAGACTGCCGCAGCAGATTGTCGCTGCGTAGTGCTGCTTTCTACTGCAGACAATTTAATGATGGCGTCTGTGAGAACTTAGGACCTGGCAACAGAGTTGTTTTTTAAAATGGTGATCTTGACAATTAATACCAGATTAAGCACTTCTCAGAACTGATAAACTGGATGAAAAACAAACTTCATAGCAATATGTCAGCCTTCTCATTTTAATGTGGCCGTTTTCTTTACAACAAAATACAACACTGATACATAAAAATAACGCTGCATGAAGAGGGCACGACCCAGTAAGAAATAGACACATTGTAAACTTGTTTTTCAGATTATATTTCTGTTTTTAAACGTCATAAATGTCTATTACGTCTGGTGTTTCTTTCCCCCATTTTCCCCAAAAATAAAAAAATATTGAACTCCTTATTTTCTAATATTTGTCGTAAAATAGTGTCCTCTTTTTAAGTGTGAGGAATTTTAAAATAATTAATTAAAAACATCTAATCAATGATCTGTGTTTATTTTTAGAATGAATATGCCTTAAGAAAATATAAATAATTTAATCCCTGCTCTTTTTTAATTCATGTTTTTTTCTCACAACTTAACTATGTAAATAAAACAAATATGTCAGACTACTACTTTGATGGTAATAAAGTAAATTAACACGTTACTGAGGATATGCTTTCTGAACTCTTGTCCTTGTTCACAGTATTTTATTAACAATGTCCCTCCCTGTGTCATTATGACCTCCTCTAGGATAATAGAGTGCCAGGGACTGCCTTTGATCAGTGGGCAGAACTGTGACCCCTATGCCACCGTGTCACTAGTTGGACCTGCCAGGTAAGTCTAAATGCCACACATGTACCAGAGGAAGCTGGGATTTCCTGACAACAAACACATAAGATGATATTCTTTACATGCTGCAAGTATAGAAGTGTTGAGTGAGCCTTTAAACTTGACTTACTTACATAAATGATATTAATAATCAGGGCTCCATTTAAACTTCTGTCACACATATACCAAACGGAGCTAGGATTTCCTTATAACAAACCGTGATATTCTTTTCATTTATATGTTATTAACTTTAAAAAGTCAAGTTTAAAAAGGAGCAAATACTTCAAACATGCAGACTCCTGCCAATTTCCTTAAATATATAATGCAGTATTTTCAAATTAAAAGTTTGAAAGACAAAAAGCTAGATGAGCAAAAATAAAGCTACTTATGTACTTGGAGAAATGTTTAGTCGGTAAACATCACAGCAGGGAAAGTTTTAAAATGTGAGTTTCTGTAACATCTCCTCAGGTCTGACCAAAGGAAAACAAAGGTAAAGAAGAAAACCAGCAACCCTCATTTCGAAGAGACCTTCTTCTTTGAGGTAAAT
This sequence comes from Pagrus pagrus, assembly GCF_965226575.1. Taxonomy (NCBI): domain Eukaryota; kingdom Metazoa; phylum Chordata; class Actinopteri; order Spariformes; family Sparidae; genus Pagrus; species Pagrus pagrus. The sequence continues at coordinate 20,030,254 of NC_140188.1, read as the reverse complement.
TTTTGCTGTCTTGCCACATCACAGGTTTAATAAGATCATTCGATTACATTACTGTGAGATTCCTAGAATAAAAGACTCTACGTGTAAACCTATGAATAAGCCTCAACATGTTCACCCTCAGGTCACACGGTCCAGCAGCTACTCTGCTAAAAAGTCTCATTTCCAAGTAGAGGAGGAGGACATTGAAAAACTTGAGATTAAGTAAGTTGACTTTTTTTTTCTTTCATGTTTGTTTCACTTTCAGTCTCTCTTTCTCTCTTTCTCTCTCTCTCTCTCTCTCTCTCTCTCTCTCTCTCTCTCTCTCTCTCGTTTCCCCTCTATGGTCTTGACGGAAGAAAAATGATTTCTTAACAACTTCAGGACAAAAAAGTGAATCTAGATCTGGTGTGTTCTGACTACTGATAGAGAGCCTTGGGTTTCTGGTTAAGGATATGTGAGGCGTCCGTCACAGTGGACTCATAGCTCACTGGGTAAGACTAGACAGATTCAAAGGTAAACACTCATGCATGGTTTTGAGGTTTGGATTTGAGGTGGTTTCATTGCACGGGTCTTGTCAATTGGCTTAAGCACCAAGCAGGTAAGCACCACTCAGTAGTGACATTTATTGTGTCCCTTTTTGCCATATTTGAACGGGGTGATTATGTGTTTGTGCTGAACACACACAGAGCAACAAAATGATATCTTACTTGATGCATGTGCAGTTTGATGATATATTTTCATGGATCAAATACCTTCCTCAGTTTCCATTTTCTACCTTTGCAGAGTTGATTTGTGGAACAATGAGAATCTGGCTCAGGATGTGTTTCTGGGGGAGACGCGGGTCCCTGTCAAGATCCTGCGAGATGACCACATCCACAAAGCCTGGTAAGCACTAGACGGAAGAGGAGGTCTTTCCACCCCGCATTCACATGCCCTTTGAATGGTCCCATTTCCTGTGTTGGCAAGTCATTCTTCAGACTTGATCTGTTCATGATCTTTTTAAAAGATAAATTCACCCAAAAATGAAAATCAGTCATTAGCTACTCACCCCCATGCTGATAGAAAGATGGCAGACGTTTCGTAGTCCACAAAACATTTCTGGAGCTTCACAGCAAATTTGAAACCCTTTATTAAAGTTGAAATCATCACTGAAGCCGCTAAGCTAAAAGTGTTGGTGTGCAACCTGTCTGAAGTGGGTGCACACGCTTGACTGCACGTCAGGTGTGTAAAAAACATATTTTCAAATCAATTTGGGATCTCAGGGCTTTCAGAGACTTGGATTATGCCAGATGTATCGATTTTGTATTGGGGGTATTTTTTTACTTCAGTTTCTAACCATTAGCCAAACATTAACTTTCATTAGCCAACGTCAAAGGAGGTCTGTAGCAAAAGTTTCCACGGGTTACCTTGTTGTTTTTTCAACTCGAGGGGGCGGTCACATGGATTTTCCAAGTCAAGAACAAATTGTATTCCTTCACTATATGAATGCACTATAATTCCTAGCATTTACTGTGTACTATAATTGTAAAAAATGCAATGCCATTATCAGAGTATGAAGAGATAATGTGCTTTTTAGGTACAATGAACACATTTCTGCATTGTGTAGAACAAAACTGTTCCTCATAACTCCAGATCCTGACTGATTTCCATCTGATACAACAAGCTTTGACTTTTATTTAGAATTTTTTCTTAACAAAATACAAATCATGTTGTGTGACTATCTAAACTTGCAGCATGTTAACATTTAGAGAATAATTGACAGTAGAAAACAATTTCATTGTAAGTCTAGACAACAGCTTCTGGGGTGGATCACGCCTACTTCTGGTTTGAATATGAATTCCAAAGGCCGAGACTTTCATGTACCATGGCTGAAAACAAATAGGCCTATTTCAGATTTCCAGGGAAGATAGAAGACTGACAGACCTGTACAGAATGCAAACACCTTTCCCGGCTCATATTTGTTTACCACCACAGATTTGACTTTCTGGGTTTTATAAAAAACTGTATTTTTGGTAGAGCTGATTGTGCTGTGGAAACAAAAGGCACAATGATGAAGTTAGTCTAGGACTTTCTTCTATCCATCCCTGACTAAATCTGATGAGTTTGTTTCTTAATAATGTATAACATTCTTTGCAATAAACAAAACCAGCCAGTCTGTCAACATTATTCACTCTGACTCTGACTCATGGCCCGGTCATCTTCCTCTTAACAGATCACTTCTTTAAACTTTGGAAGTGAATCTCCATTCTTTGGAGTCTTTCTGTTCAGGAACTCTGTCCTGCTTATCCACCAGGACACACCGAACTCGTTTTCCTCCTTTAAAAGGTGTTTTTTAAAAATCTTCCTGGATTTCTCACTGCTCAGCAGTTTTTTCCATTGTGTGGGTGTCTCCTAGCTTTGCGTCAGTGTAGGTGATGTGGGATTATGCCAGATAGCAATCTGTGAGTACATGAGGGCTGTGAGTTGAGTGCGTGGGTGGCTTTTTGCATGGTGGCAGTACCTCATGTCCTGTGTTTATGCTGGAAATCGTCCATGTTGCACACATGAAAACCGTTCAGCTTGGTGAAATCAGCACAGGTGATCTGTTGACTCGTTCAGGGAAGCGTCTCTCTGCCTGTGTACCATGATTACAGATCAAGCAGCTTATGGACGAGCCTACAGTATGTAGCTGCAGCTTTTGAAGCACTGCAGTTCAAGTCTGCATTTAAACATTTTGTGTTTTGCTCCACCTGTTGGCTTTAGAGAGACATGCATGCTGCAGAAATATGAGCAAAGCTGTCTTCAACAAAGTTCACTATAAAATCTTTGATTTTAGGTGGAAGCTATCCAGTCCAACAGAATTATTAAAACAGCTGCTACTGTCCAAAAAGTGTGTTCAGCTGTTGTTTTTTTGATGCAGAATGGTATTTTCATGTAGAAACCATCCAATACTTAGACAAGGCACAGGTTTAAAGCACATTAAGGGTGTTCATTTAACAAAATACTGACTGATAATGATGTTTTCCTCCAGTCCAGTTAAGTTTTGGCAGATAAAATCCTACATTCTCTCCTTTTTTTCCTTTTAGTGCTCTTTTTTTGCCTGTAATATTTGTTACAGTTGGTTTCTGATGTGTTGAGCAGGTGGTTGCAGGGCACGGGATCAACCCTCCATCATCCTCCATTTTCTTAAAGCTGTAGAAGCTTAGATTTACTTGATTGATATTGATACTGTTTTAATATCAGGTTACATTTCTTAGGGGTTTGAAGAGTATTTGTTTTTCCACACGACTCAACTCAGTGACATGATGTCTGTCTTCTCATGGTCTTCACAGGTATCTCCTTCAGCCCAAGGGAAACGGCAGCAAGTCCAAGTCAGACGATTTGGGATCCTTGCGTCTGAAGCTGACCTACATAGAAGACACGGTGCTGCCATCTGCCTGCTACACACCACTCTGCAACCTGCTGCTCAAATCCCCAGATGTGAAGGTAGGAAAATGGTTCAAGTTACTGTAAGACGGAGGGGAAAACCTTTAAAAGCACCGACATAAATGTAAATTTCTCTCTCTGTCTGCCTCCTTCAGCCCATCTCAGCGTCAGCAGCGCACATCTTGGGGGACATCTGCCGAGAGCGATACGAGGCTGTGCTGCCGACGGTTCGACTGCTGCTCCACCACAATCGCTTTGTGCCTTTTGTCTCTGCTGTGGCGGCGCTGGAGCTGGACAACACTCAGTGAGTACTCACACATGCATACCTGGAGTAGAGGTAGATATGCATACACAGTTATACAGATAAATGTCATGACCTACACTTTTACTTCTCCTATCCATAAAGAGTTTAAGTTAAGTTCCTTTTTTTATCTGACAACTTGGGTGTTTCTGCCATCCTTCCTTCTGGCTGTGATAATGTAACCAAAGCTAAATTTAAAACAGGAAGCATCTCTGAAATACAATAGAAACTTAAAGGGGGAGTCTGAGTAATTTTCATGTGAACTTTATTTCACTCTAATAAACGTGTAAAGCCATTCAAGAGCATCACTGCATCCTCCTGATTGTAAAACTAGTGAAGTGCATAAAATGTCATACCCAGATGCTGAAATTGCAGAAGGAATGATGGCCATAACTACAGAAATAAGGACATAAAAACATTGATCTGTATTTTCCTTTTAATAACTGGGCTGGACTGTCAAATGCCCAAAAAATATATTTTAAAAAAGAAGTGTGTGATGATCTTTTGTCACCAAATGTGGTCAAAAGTCGTCCTAATGTTGCTGGAACATTTCTGTGTGCCCTCAGGGAGGCTAACACTATATTTCGTGGCAACTCACTGGCAACGCGCTGCATTGATGACATGATGAAGATTGTGGGAAAGAATTACCTGGCGGTTACCCTGAAGCCTGTAATAGATGAGGTATGAGTAACAAGAACACACACACACACACACACACCCAGTGTATATGGCAGAGAGTGCCATGAGTCACTGAGGTCAGTATGGAAAACTCGACTTGAACAGTGACAAATAAGCAGATGTGCAGATTTAATTTGAGGGTTGAGAGTTCTCACAGAGCGCTGCACTGGCATGGATCACATTCATGAGAATTAATGTTGTAATTCTTTGCTCAGTTGTCCATTTGTGACTTATTGATTCTGCTCCGGTCTTCAAAATGTGCCAAATTGTGTTATTGGTCGTCTTTTATCTGAGACGTTATATTGCTTTGAGTTTTTTTGACATTTTGAACGTTTGCTGTACTCCTAACTCATCACTCATCCTGCTGTTTTCATTCTAATTTCACAAAACATGCAACATCTCTCTCTCTCTCTGCTGTTAGCTCAGTATTGAATTATGTTTGTTCTTTTTTTTGTCCTTTTTAACCTTTTTATAGATCTGTGACTCCAACAAAACATGTGAGATAGACCCCATTAAATTAAAGGAAGGAGACAATGTGGAGGTCAACAAGGTAAATACACCAAACTAGTTTTGATCAGGATGATGTATCCTTTGCTGCTACAGTAAATGCATACATGAATACATGTCATAAAACAAACCTCCACTGTATCATTGTCGATGTCAGTGGCTTTTACCATCAAGATATTTTTTTCCTCTGTTTGTTAAAGGTATCTAAAGTAATGTTTGTGTTACCTCTGCAGGAGAACCTGCAGGGTTATGTCCAGAAAGTCTTTTCCTCCATCACCCAGTCCAGTTCCAGCTGTCCCCCACTAATGTGTGATGTCTTCAGGTCACTGAGACACTTGGCCTGCAAACGATTCCCAGGTAAATGCCAGAACAAGAACAAAACCCATCCAGACATATAGGATGGGAAGATCAGTGTTTTATCAGTCATCACTTCACTAAGTCATTAGCTGATTCAGTTCTCCACATTTTCTCTGTTTTTCTGATGTTTTAATTTCACCATGTGCTGCAGTATTTATTTGTTTTTTGATGATTGCTTTGGAAAGCCATCCTTTATTAGCATGTTGTTTCTCCCTGCAGGTGACCCACATGTTCAGTACTCAGCCGTCAGTAGCTTTGTGTTCCTGCGGTTCTTCGCTGTCGCCGTTCTTTCTCCACACACCTTCCAACTCCGTTCCCACCATCCTGTAAGTGCATGTCCCTGGCACCATAGTTCAATGTTTCATAAATATACTGGAGTGCGTATTCGTATCTGAATAACAGTACATTGTTGTCATTATGTGTTTTCTTTAATTCAAGGATCCTGAGATTTCCCGCACACTCACACTGATTTCAAAAACAATCCAGACTCTGGGCAGCTGGGGTAGTTTGTCAAAAAAACTGGTAAGATTAACAGTCAAGATGATGAACTGTGTTTAGCCAGTTAAAGCAAAACATTATTCATAATGTAGACTCATGACTTACTGATAAAGGCATTTGTGAGAAACCATCAAGAATAAGATTCTCTGTTTAGAGGAAAGCTATTAAATCTAGTCTTCGGTATGTGTTGTGTAACTGATATCGAACATTATCAAATGCAGTATTTTCACATCTGCCACGTGTTGATATAAGTCTTTTTCTCTTTTACAGTCTAGTTTCAAGGAAACCTACATGTATGACTTCTTCAAATCATTCCAGGAAGACAAGTGTATCGAAAAAGTAAAAAAGGTATTTTTTTTCTAATACACAAAATGTTAATGTATTAATTTATCACTCTAAATGGTTAAGCGCTGACATCATCGTCAATTCTGTTCTCCAGTTTCTTGATGAGATCTCCTCTAATGTCAGCAAGGAGTCCAGTGGACTGGAGGACGCAGTGGTACTCAAGGAGGGGTGAGTGTTCATCATGGGGCTGGGGAGGATCAGTAGGGAGAACTCTTGGCTGCAAAATGTTCTCCTAGGGGAAAATATTCATTTCTTTATGAACAGTAAAACAAACAGTTGGCTCTACCTTGTGACCCACAACATATTAAAATGGACGCCATCCCTGAGAACAAGTTTGCAAAAGAGAGTGAATGTTTATCTACAAACGATACCAAAACTACAGGAGTCTGTAGGCCTGGCCACGCAGCAGGCTGTCGGACCCAGAACGTCCCTCCCTAAACTGAGAAAAGACAACATAAACTAAACTAACCAACAAAGCCACGAAAACAGACCTCCATCTTCAAAAGACAACAAAACACCAACTGAGGACTGCTTGGTCCGTGGAAGAGGAGAGCTCCTTCTCCTCCACCCTCCCTTAAATATGGGGCAAGGCTAATTGCCTGATCAGCAGCACCTGAGAGAAGGGAAGGAGAACAGAGGAGGAGAAAACACAGAAGGAGGGAGCGCTCAACATTTGGTCAAAGCAGAGCAGATTAGAAAAACGAGTTTGCTGCCTGTCGCGATATTAACTGAGAATAGTGAGAGGGGTGTCAAGCTCCATAAATGCTCTCTCACATTACCCACAGTGCAACTTAGAATATGATATGGATTTGAAAGAGAGGAGTAAAATTTTGTACAAAACATCTGTGAAATTGGAATAAATTATTTGATTTATTTCAGTGTTTTTTTCTCAAATCAGAGCTCTGTTTAAAAAGAAGAAGAAAATTGCTCAAAATAATTAAAAGGTGCTGGTTCTGTTTCACTTGAACCTTAATCCTGCGTGTGTCCTTTCATAGGGAGGTACAGAAACGTGCCCAGGGGAGAAAACGCCTCGGCAAAAAAAACTTCAAGAAGAGATGGCTCAGAGTGACCAACAGGGAGCTCTCCTACCACAAACATAAAGGTGAGACCAGTTTCTATCATGTCGTACTCAAACCAAATATATCTCACCTAGAACTTGTAGCATAAAACTAACAGGAGATGGCCGCATGCTGTTTTCTATCACAGTACCATTCTTAACCACCAGATGGCACCAAAGTAAAGACTTTTCTAGCCCCACATAGTGGCGGTGGCAGGGAATGTATTAATATTAACACTGTTATGTTGTACATGAATGTTTAAAAATATACAGAAGTATTGAAGTATATAAAGTAAACACTTCATGTTCTCAGGGGGTTCAAGGAAAGGGTAAAGTTGTGGTATGTGAATTACAATCTCAATATGCTTTGCTCAGTATGGGCCTTATTAGGTGATTAGATTAGGCTAGTCATTCTCCCTCAATAACACTTCATAAATATGACTTATTGTCTAACTCTGTGTAGCCTCTGTGTCGTGCTCACAGCCGGTCTTTAGTTCATGTTAGCCGTCTCCATTTCTAATTTAACATTAGCTGGTCCTTCACAAAGAAATCGGAGGTGCAGCAGCATTAGACAGCTGAAACACGTAGAACCTGTTTGGATAAGAAGACATATTTTGAGTAAGAAAGACTTCATTTAATTTAGAGTTATTTGGACACTATTAACACTTACAGATTTGTGTTTTGTTAGTGTTATTAAGGGAGATTGACTATTCTTGTGGCGCTACAAAAAGAAAAAAGCCTGCACGCTGTAGCTCCCTCACAGTAAATGCAATGTAAGTGCTCCACGGTGGATGTACCAATAAATGCCACTTCAGGGAGCTACAGTGTGCAGACGTATTATCATATTTTGTTGGTCCAGACGGTGTCTGGATGTGCACAACTTCTCTGTATTGTTTATTCTTGTGGCACCTCACAAGACCCATACTGAGCAAAGCATATTAAGAATGTAATTCATGTACAACGTCTTTCTTACTTCCTATAGATAAGTAGTAATAGGGGGGTTGTAGAATATGATCATTTATTAATTATTACTTAAGAATGGGAGACTGACTTTAAGAAGAAGCAGAAGACCTACAGTGCATTCATTCACTTACACCTCCTCATATTTTCTGCTATTACAAAGGAGCACACAAGCAAACAGCCTTTCACATACAGTCGCTTATTACTACTTCTGAGTGTAACTGTGTATTATTCTGTACAAATGTTAAACAGAATAACTTCTGCTTTTCAGGGAAAGAGGCCCTCTGCATCATCAATGTCAAAAATATCCAGGCGGTGGAGAAACTGGATGAAAGTGCCTTTAACCGCAAAAATGTAAGCCAATTCCCCTCAGACGCCCAGTCATCACTTCTACAGTATGGCCCCTTTTGTAATGACGACTTTAGCCCCAGAGCCAGTTCACCGAGTTGAAACATACAATTGATGAAATATTGTATTACCTCATGTTAGCCTCATGAGCATTTGTTAACACCCTGGTAAATGAGTGTAAATGCCAGTACCTGGAAAACCTCGAACACTTGCAGCCTGAAGCATTTTTCAACATAAAGAAATATAGAAAGTGACACATTTTAACAAAATCTCCTGGAAATTGTCAAGTTTTAATGTGAAACACGATGATCAAGGTTATCAGTATTATCACAGTATTGATAAAATGTGCTAAAAACGTATTTAACCCTTTTTTAAAATCTTTCACATGAACCTGTAGACATGACCTGAAATGATGAGCGGTTTGTCTCTTGTGCCAGATGTTTCAGGTGGTCCACTCTGAGAAGCCTCTGTACGTGCAAGCAGGAAACTGTGTGGAGGCCAGCGAGTGGTTGGAGGTCTTGGGTCAGGTCAGTCGCTGCAACGAGGGACGTCTTACTACCTTCCATCCGTCGAACTACACCAGTGGAGCCTGGCAGTGCTGCAAACGCCAGAGTAACAACGAGCCCGGCTGCAAGCCCTGCACAACGTGAGTCTTTGCCCTCATCACCACCACCAACACCAGGACAGAAAATGTTTCATCCATGAAGTGTTGTTTCATGGGACATGTGTTGCAGATCGCAATAAACGCTTGATAAAATTGCTCACTGCTGTTTTGAACCTCTGCCATTTGTGGCAAATTTCACCAACCATGTAGCTGTGAGTCATGAAAACAGGAATGTTGTGTAGAAAGAGATTCTCTAAAATGACAAAAACACCAAACTTCTTCAGCTGGATCATTTATGCGGGTCGTTTTAGAGCAGCTACAAAACGTCTGGTGCAACTGATCAGTTTCTCACGCATGGAGCAACATGCTTGACATAGCATTGAAGGAAATTGATATATAACTCTTTGATCCAGGAAGCTTTATAGGAGCTGAAATAGAACTTTTATGATAATTATGTGCAGGAAGTTGGAAATAATCAGGAAATTCTCAGCAGACGTTCATTACCATAGAGAACGACATTTGGCCTTTCTGGGGTTTTCTTTCAATCTAATTTTCCACCTTTGTTTGTCTTCTTTCCAACATTCCTTCAAATAGTACACTGTTTTGCAGCAGAAGCCTAAATTACAAGAACTCTTTGTGCTGTTTTCACTTTCATTTATGATTTACACAGTGTCACAACGTTTAGGGGAACTGCAGTCGTACATACAGCTTACAGAAAGTACATCCCGGCCTCAGCTGGATTTGAAATAAAACATGCTTTTATTCTCTCTGCTGTTCACACCTGGATGAGATCTCCTTACATTTTTGTTCTCTCCTGTTTCAGCACCGTGCTGGCCAACCTGCAGCTGGACATAGACTGTGACCGGGAAACGGAGAGAATTTTCTCCCTCCTCTCGTCAAACGATACCAAGCTCCAGAACATGGAGGGTCAGTGGGATTGTTGGAGCATTACATTGTGAAAGCTGACCTCTGATGTTGATTAATGTACAGTATCACATGTGTTAACGCACCCGTGACGTGATTGTTTTGGCTGTACTCCAGCATGATGGATGAGCAGTAATAGCCAAAGTTCAGACTTTCAGTTTCAAAGGATAAGGTCACCCAAAAGTGAAAAAGTTCAGGCATTATATTCTCTCACGCCAGTGGAAAGTGGGGTGAAGTTTCGTAGTCCGCTAAACGTTTCTGGAGCTTCACAGCAAATCGGCGTGTAGTGTTCTCCTAAACAACTGAAGTGTGTAGATGGGGACTTGTTTTGTGCAGTATAATGATGTCTGTCCTCTCTGTAGATGCTTGCGCCAGTATGGCGGTGTACCAGGGCCCTCAGCGGGAGCAGGAGGACTACTCCAAGTTCACCATTCAGGAACCCAAAGAGACCTTTCAGACACTGAAACAGCTTCGAAACATAATGGAGGAACTTCAGAGGCAGCACAACATCAGGAGTGACACCACGGCGCAGTATGGGAGCCTGTAAGTCTGGACTGCCGTGACTACATGTTGCATACATACTTTAACTGCTCCTGTTAGAGGTTTCCCAGAGTAATCAACTAGACAACCCATCTTTGTTGTCCTTTCTGTTTCAGGGACAACCCCATCGTAGGGAAAACCTCTTAACCAGGGCAGGGAGGTGTGGCCTGAAACAGCCGTACCAGCAGGGGTCGGTACACCACAGTGAGCGCAAAGGAGCCCCGGGAGTTTTCTCAGCGAGAGCGCCCTCTGTGTGTCCAGGAGAAAGATGAACGATACACCCTGACCTCCAGACATCATGAGTCCACTACAGCAGTGACAGCCTTAGAACAAGAACCAGAACGAGCTCGTGAGCTCCTCCAGGATCTCTCCTCGGTCCTCGAAACGAAACGAACCCTGAGGTGTTGTTTTCTTTGGCAGTACGTTGCCTCATCTCCTCCCCCCCCCCCCCTCCCTTATAAAGAGACTCTTCTCCTTGTCTTAATTTATGTCCTCTGTGTGGAAAAGGCATCATTAGATGGTGTGTGAATAGGCTGCTAATTTTTTTTATTCACCCGGTTTTATATCAACAGCTGTGATGATGCTCTCCCGATCTTTTAAGGTTTTGCTCTGACACCTGTCTTTAGAGTTGATTTGATAATCATCATCTTTCTAGAGGATCGACCTCTACTTGTGCCCCGTTTATCTTTCTCTACTCTTTTAGTGTCCTTCCTCGTCTGAACAAACGTGTATATATATTTTCAGAGGACAGCTGAGTAGATGAAACCGATCTGCCTTACTTCAGTGGATGTTTCTTTCACATTAAATGCTGAGGGAATAATACAGAAGCACTTTAAATATTTGGAGCACTCCAAATGGAAATGATTAGATACTTTGGTATCAGCGTTCCCCATTTTGATCAGTTACATGATCTCGAGTACGTTTATGTTTCATTCCTGTACAATAACATTTTTAGCCTGTAGATTTTAAGATATTTTTCTTGACCAAAGACAATTTCATAGGTTTGACTTGAAAAAAAATTAATGTATTTTGAATACAGATGTTTTAAAAATGGAGACAAATTATATATATATTTGGTTTCTGTTCATGTGTTTGCCTCTACTTTGCTACATGCAGACTGCATGCTTTCGGTTTTTGAATCCTGATAGCACATGATTGTGGTTATAGAGTTGTTTTTGTGTTTGTGTTTGATTGTGAATCGTATCGGTACGGTGTACATCAGATCTGTGCTGTCCTGTCGAGAGCATCTCAACATATCTATAGTGGCTTACGTGAGAAACGGAGAAGGATCGATCAGAATGACAAATTACCCCCCGTCATTGCTAAATTAGTCCAGACAAACACATTATGTCCTTTTCTTCTTCTTTTTAACTTTCCCACACCAGCAGCACTCCGCAGCTCCAGCTGTTGTACTTAAAAGGTTTTAGAGAATAAGTTTGAAACGTGACACTCTGCAGCTTAAAGTTTAAAAGTTGACAGCTGTCAGTCACAGCACTCCACTGCCAGAACAGTCGAGGAGAGTCTGTGTAGTAAAACAAGGTTCAGGACTCATATCTTAACAATCCTAATCCTTTTTTTATCCTCACATCAAATCATCAGCATATCTTACAGACGTAGGGACAAAACAGTCTATAAGTTGCCAAACTTGATGATAAATGTTTATCACAAGTTGTCAGAGCCCAACGTGAAGATGGAAGATTTTTCCTGTTGGTCAAACTGAAATTTAAATATTCAGTTTCTTAGATGAGAGAGGTGGAAGCAACACAATCCTCAGATGTCTCGTCTCTAACCAGCAAATCTGTCAACGTTTTTACAGATGATTTTTCTGTCAACTCACCGGTCAATCAGCAAATAATTTTTTTTGCGCTGGAGAAAATTGAACAATCAGACTTTGATTCAATCCTGATTTTGTCTCTTTTTTTGCCCATTTGAACAATGAAGTGTTGAGAAGATGCAAAAGAAACTTGAATTTAATTTAACAACAAAAGTTGAACATGTAATGCTGATAATACAGGGTTGACTGTGTATTTTTCTTTCTCTCTTTGGTCCGTCATATATTTCTAACATGCATGTCTTGTGTATTTAACAATATATTTTTCTAGGAAATTTTTTTGTATCTTTTTTTTTTTTTAAAACACTGATTTAATGTGTTGCTATACTGGTACGGTACCTTGTTCCTTGTCTGCAGCGCTTCTTTTGGTTTCGTCCCCGACTGTGTGTGGTTGTAGCTGCTGCCAAAATGTCCACTTATCGATAGCTTGACGCAGTGTTACTGAAGTGAATATTGTGTGTAATGTGCTACATGTTCACATGCAGGCTGTAACTGCCTAAAGGGAGCCAAAACACAACTGTTGACTTTGAGAAATTTGCCTATGTTTGTGAAAAAGGACCAAATTTCAGCAGAGATATGTGGATCTGAATCTTAACTAATGACGGCATAAAGTAATTGTTTCATGTGCTGTTGAAGCTTGCATGTCGACTCTGTTGCTAGTTTTAATAAGGGCCAGTGAACTAGCTGTCGTGTGCTCATTTTCATATGAAGGTGAACATGTTGTTGGTTTTTATTTCCACTCACTTGGTCACTGAATTATGCTTTTTATCTGCTTTTTAAGAAGGGATATTTTTCACGTCCACACATTGTCCTTAAGGGAAAACAGTCTTTTTGTCAGAATGTGGATGGCCTGTTAGTCGTTGAAGTGCACGAGGCCAATCGTCCTCTTGACTTTTACATGACGGACCGTGGCCAATTTTATATCCTACTTTTACCAAGCTGAAAGGGACGCGACCATATTTGCTTTGAACTATCACATGAATAATTCGCACATCTGATGTGTGTTTCTGAGAACTTCATGATAATTCCAGAAATGAGGGAAAAGTCCATGTTTATGCAAGTACAACAATTGATTTCAGGGTCTGTCAGCCCGAGTTTACTGTCAAAGCATCAAAAACAATGTATGAATTACTTTTCAAACGGGGGCATGAAATTGCAAAACAGTCTTTTTGTTCTGCCAGTCAGCTTCCATCTGTTCTGTAAAAGAGAGGGCGCATGAGTACAGTAAACAATCAAAAGATGTTGTTGTTCTGAGAGTTAAGAGTTTCTTCATGTCCAGTGCACAGTCAAAGACGGCCGAGGGTAACTCACTTCTTCTGAATGTCTCCATACTGCTCGAGTACAATGTCTGTTCTTTTTGTATACACATGAAACGTTTTATTTTCCATACATGGTCTTTTCTGTGTCCATTTGAAACAATTTACAATAAACACTTTGTGAACAATTCTCCTATTTGTTGAGTCTCACTGTGCTTCAGACGGTGGAGGACGTGTTCAGGTCTTATAGCACGCTGTAAAAAATAATCTGTTACAAGAGTCCTGCATTGAAAAAAAAAATATGTAAGAATAATCAGGAAAATGAACTTAAAGTATTAAAATTCAGAATTGGGATACTTTTCTCTAATGCAGCATGTAAAGTAACTAGCAACTAAAGTTAATGTAGTGGAGTAAAACATTTGTGTTATTTGCCAGGAGTAAAGTAAAGTTCAAGTACCTTAAATCTTACATAAAATACCTGAGTAAATCTACTTGGTTACATTTCATCACTAGTAGCTAAAGCTGTCAAAAAAATGTACTGAAGTGATTTTTTTTTGCTATTTGAGTTTTATATTTCACATGAGAGGCTTTATGAGCGGGCACACAATGTTTTCTGTGCTGCATTACACTGAGTAGTTGGTTATTTTCTGTGGTAGGATGTCAGAAGTATCTTTGTGAAGTAAAACTGATTTATGTTAATTGTATCATAAAACACATTTATCCCCTGTCACTGTTTCTATTTGTCGTGACGAACAAAGCATCGACAGAAGGGAAGAAGTTTGGAAACAATGAATTGAAGAGCAACACAAAAGTCTTTAATCGTGCTCAAATGAAAGAAATCATGTTCCCTGGAGGGATTTCTAAACCTCAGAAGTGATTTTGCTGACATTAATTGCTTCATCTTTCATACTCTACTCCCGAAAACAGCTCAGAATAAACAGCACAGTCACACCGACCTATGTGAACCTATCTGGACCCTACAGACGTGATACTACATATATAGAAACATTTGCAGCGTTGAGGAGGTTTGATTGAAATTCAGTCGACAGCTGTGAAAATACTGCCCCGTGATCTTGCAAGTTCAGGCTGGCCAAAGTATTTATTTTCTCTGATCCACTCAATAATAAATTGATGAGCTGTTATTCAGCAGCAGCAGTTGGAGGAAAAACATTCATCCATTTTTTCGTTCCTGGCTTTGGCTCTGGTGCTGATTACAGGCATCCATTCATTACTTCATGCATTATATTTTAGGGAGGGAAATGATTCATCCAGCCTGAAGATCAATCTATAAACGAAGACACGGGCCAGTTTGCCCATGTTAGCTTGGTTTAGTTACATAAATAATCTTACAGTTACCTCTGAATAATGAACACACAGATAACACTAAGCTCTCAGTGACTTGCTCAATCAGAAACAACTCATAAACTACACTCACACATTCCTTTCATTTTCAGATATCTGCGAGGGGACAGAAAATGGAGGAGAAATCACAATTTTTGTAATTTTTTGCAGTTTTTTACACTGTTGGGTGCATTGTGTTGACTTGATAATGTCCTCGCTTCGTTGATATTACTTGGTGTATACACTTCTGAATAAACTGGCTTCAGCTAATAGCACTGCTAGCTAATTGCTATCTACAACAACAGCGGCAGCACGGAGAGAAACCGCTCTCGCTCGTCGTCTTATAGCATTTTATTTTTCAGGTCACTTCAAAGCTTTATTGGCATGGACGTTTCAGGAGCAATATTGGCAGAACATTAAATTAAAAATGTAAATTTAAAATATTTGAACAGTGCACAATAACAGCAAAATCGGAAAAAAAATGCTTCGCCATGACAAGCATGCACCTCCGTCCCAAATGATAATAGCAAATGTGATCAAAATCATAACTAAAATTCAACATTTCGCTTAACTTAACACATTTGTCCCAGTAGTGAGATCAGCATGTTTGCTTTGTTATTGTTAGCATGTTAGCATGCTAGTTGTGATCGTTGACTTCATCATTCATTCATCATAGTTTACAGGAAGCAACAAGCTCGGTGGACAATGCGACACAGCCACGTTATCGAGATTAATAAAGCGCACAGTGATATAAATTATAAAGTCAGGAGCAAAAAGCTACATGAAGTTTGAGATGATCAAAAGAACATGAGGAAACAAAGAGAGGTTGAGAAATGGCAAAGCTGGTGAAGATGGGACAGGCGGGAAATGAAAAACAGCTTACGTCACAACGAGTCAGGGTCATGAAGAAGGCTATACGTCCGGGGCATGATGGTAATGAAACATAACACAGAAATAATAATTCACAACACTAGCATTAGCATGTGGTTTAAACCTCTGCTGTGTCTTAGTGGCTACAGCCGTTAGCATTAGCATAGCTATATTTGTCTTCTTATGTCTTCGTTCCGAATACAAACTGGTTCATGTTGGGTTTAGTCCAGTCTACTGACCTGCTGTGACCAAATAACGTATAAAAACAGGGTTTTAAAGTCCTTTCTTTGTGTCTCAAGTTGAGTGGCGGGGTATGACAAGGAGTAGCAGCTAACGCCACAGCAGGACAGTGTGATGTTGAAAGTGGTGGGAACCGTTAGACATCTGTATAATGACATACGATGGATGATGGAAACCTCCAGTATCCACAGAGAAGACGTGTTATGTTTTAGTGCGCGGATGGACAGCCCTCGGCATATTTTTGATTATTACCGTTTGATTTAATTTAAAAAGAAATTGAAACAGGAAACTGTTTAACAGAGAAGGAAAACGCACCTAATGATCATGGCAAGATCAACAAACAAGATATAAAACATTAATAATCGAGCTTTAGGAGGATTTTATCATTGAGTCAGGCCAGCTGTTTCCACCTGCTTCCAGTCTTTAGGCTAAGCTAAGCTAACCGGCTGCTGGCACAAATAAAAAGGCGGTATCTTCTCACTTAACTCTCCACCAGAAGGTGAAAAAGCGCATTCTCCAAGATGTCGAACTGTCCCTTTAATGCTTCAGCCCTCAGTCACAGTGCACAATTATAACATTTGAGTCTTCACAAGTAATGTGGTTTACAGCGTCAGCCAGCATTGACATGAATGATCACTTCTCGGGGGTGTTTGTTTTTGAGAAATGTCGTTATTAAGAGGGTGATCCGTCACTGTCGGCATCGTACTGCGTGTGGACGCAGCCTGTCTTCACTTCTATGAGCGGGGGACACGGTTTTGAAAGTCTGTGACAGGAAAATATTTGTCTTTTAAGGGTCAAACTTATACCATAGCATGAGACGTGCTCCTGTTACAAGAGTACAAACTTCGTCTGTGAAGGAACCCGGACACCAAAAATGTTAATATCTTCTATTAAAAGTTTAATTTTGAATACACATCCTGAGACATGCTGCGTTTTGATCCATGAGTCCTCTTCACAGAAATCTACTACTGGTGCATGAACTTCATGTCCCCTGTCCCCTGCAGCTACCTGACATCACTTAAAGGGTCAGGTCACCCAAAAGAACAAAACAAAGCCTGATAGAAGAACCTTACCTATAGAAATGTGGCCTGTGGATCTCCTGCCTCACACACACACACACAAAAATGGAGGTAAGCATATTTTGGTTTTCCCCGTATTAGTTTAGGGGCTCAATGTAATGTCCCTCTGTAGTCCAGCTGTATGAGGTGCTTCTATCTAAATTTCATTCTCAACTTTTAAATTAGTTTTTTCCTCCATCAGGTCAAATGGCATGTTTCTGAACCTCCTCTTCACAGCAGTCTGGAAACGTCACAGTCTTCACATTCATATATACATTTCATACCGACGGTGAGGCTCAACATCCGAGCCTCTTTATTGTTTTGGACCGCCATGTGTCTGTCAGCAGAGTCTCACCGGGGGTACAGGGAATGCAGTTGCATGCATGAAGTTATTCATGGTGTACTGTACTCTGACACTGACTGGAGGTCAGGAGAGACTGGTGGGTGTTTCACAGGGGAAAACCACCCTGTACTTCTCACAGCGCTGGCGTGCTGTCAGTCCTTGTTATTCTCCACATCATGTTGCCAGACCTACATCAAACTCCTCAGGCTTTGCCATGTAGTGTTTTGTGCCTCATCTGCTTCCACATAAACAGCAAATAAGGATGTAAACGCATCAAATGAACAGGTTTGGATATTTTTTGCCGCGTAAGACAAAAAATAGTGTTAAAAATAGTAACACAACGTTTCTGCTGAGAAACCTTCTGGTTCCTGGAGCTCGTGTGGATGTTACCCACCCCGTCATGGCACTCCCTCATTATAACAAGATAATCAAGGTTATTTACTTGTTAGTGGTTTTACTTAAAGAATCCAGGCGGCTCTGTTTTGATAATTCATGTATTTAATTCATTTTTGTGTAAAAAAGTTTGACAGTTAGTAAAATAAACATTACATGTATGTAAATCAGGTGTTTGAGGCGTCTCATAGGAAATAAATCAGCTCACACATGTGCACACACAAAGGTATTACCACATAAACGGGTCAGTGAAACCACAAACAAATCTGTTATTATTTACAAAATCCCGAGAGGCCTCCACAGTCCTACAGACGAGGCACACTGTTGAGTGAGCAGGTTAAGATAAGACGGAGACCTTGTGAATGTGTCAGACTCACCTGATAACACTGAATGAAAACACATACATGGTGTGCCAAGATCTCCTCCGATGTCAGACTTGTGTTGTAATAAATGCAGGCTATAAATTCCAGTGAGGCCAGCTGAGGCCCGACGTCTTCATCATTTATTCATAAAAGTGAAGATTAACTGGAGGTTTTTCCACCTCAGTCTGTGTGTTTAAGTGTTAACTAACTAGTTCTTGTGTTTTTTTTCTTCAGGAAGCTCTTTCCACGTCCAGTTTTATATTTTTAGAAAACAAAATCTTCATATTTCTACATAATATACTTTATATATATGTTATATAACTATATGTTTATCCCTTTCTTGTTATTCCTGCATACTGTATGTTTTTTAGTCATTTCCCGGTGGCGCTCAGGCAGAGAGGCCGGGGACTCTGTATGGCAGCAGGCTGGTCAGCGGGGCGAAGGGAAGAGGGTTGGAGTCGGCGATGAGGGAAAACTCTGTGAGGAAGCTGACCCGTCTGCTGCGGGCAGATACATCGAGGCTCCCTGGATGAGACGGACAGGACGAAGGACAGAGACAAAGTTGACCACAGTCTTCAAGTCATACAGTATGTCTCCTGTGTTGCAGCTATTCCTATATAAAAAGATGAATGATCTACTTTGTATAGTCAACATTTGGTTTAGATTTAGTTAAAAAAAGCCTCGAGATCTCACACTTTGTCAAACTGCTGTTTTGGATCGACATTAAACATTCACAGTTCACCTTTGATTAGCTTCCACTCATGTGGAAAAACTGGTCTACAGCCTTCCTGCTGTGAAACACATTTACAACACTGACCGAGACTGAAGTGCTGCAACCAATTAACTTGATCAGATGTGGGTGGTCAAGTGTGGAGCCCTGTGATCCTTCTTCACAGTTTCTGTTTGTGGAAAAGTGCAGATCTGTTTCTGAATTCAATGCACTCCTTTGGATAATTGCTGCAATGTTGTTGTAAAACTGCTGAATCATCTGTTTAATAGCTCCAAAAGGTCGTTGCAATCTTATGCAGTGTTTGACGAGAGAGGAGGTTCAGACTGTCCACTCGTAAAGATTAGAAGACTTTGAGGTGTCCCTGTATCTTGAGAAATGCTTGCGGGTGATTGGTCCTGGCTGGTTTTCCAGACACGACATATCTTTATGGGTTTATTCTACACAAGCTTGCCAGTTACACCGACGCCAGCGCTGGACCAAGTTTGGTTGACACTACAGCTTCTGAGTGTGGAGTCTTGTGTTGCCGGATGAATGTAAAACAGGGGCTGAAACAAAATCACACTTAGTCATATCTCAGTATTAATGACTACAATTCGGATAAAACTAAAGTTTTTCCTTTTTGTATTCAAACTCATGCAAAAAAGCACCACTGATGAGAGCTTTTATTTTGAAAATAAGAGGTACCAGAAGTTGGGAAACCTAAAGTGTCAGAATAACTATCTTACATGTTGCATGCTAACTTCAGTAGACACCTCTGCAACACCGAGCAAAGACGTCTTTCACACAACTTCAGAACTGTTGTTTCTTCACATGCTTCATTCTGATGTAGCTGGAAAGTTCATGTGGCCCCTGTACCGTTTGTAACAGGAAACATCCTATATCAGGCTCACAGCGAGCGTCTGAACTCTGTTCTGAGTTAACATTTAAAGAGAAATCAGTGGGAAACCTTCTGGATGTACTTTGTTTTCATCAATCAATGGTGAAAATGCTTTTATGGGTGTTTAATGGATGAACGTAGGGTGGAGATGTGGAGGTTTGAGTCGACTGCATGTCTGTAAGAGCCAGAGAGTGAGCGCTGAAAAATGAGGAGAAACTAAACGTGCACATGTGTACTTGTGATGGTATGTTTTGTGTGTGTGTGTGTGTGTGTGTTTGTGTTGACCGCATACTTACTGGGTGGAGCTGGTGAACCGTGTATGTGTTGGCGTTCATCAGCAGAGGAGCTGTAGGGGAAGATGCAGTGCTGTCAGAGGGCTCGCTCACAGGCCTGCTACTCCTCTGACACAAAACAAGACACACACACACACACACACACACACAATATTATTATAAGCACCATTTCCTCTGTGCAAACATGAAACAAATAAAACAGTCGCACAAGAATGATTTACAGTAGAGGATTAAGATGAGACTCTGATTAGAGGAAATGATGACAGACAGTCTGACTCAAGTTTATTTTGTTTACATTTCAAGTGTCTCATCTCCCAAAGGAGCAAGAGGCCGGTCGGTCCCATCGCAATTAAAACATGTCTTTTATTTATGACTCTAATCTGAACTAACCTAAATATGAAAAACGTAACCTGGACAGCTGCAATATGTAAAATCAGTTCAGTCACACACACTGACGTCAAAGAACCGATCAGCAAACTTTGTTGGCATGAGAGCAGAGTGAACTTTCAGGTTACAGTTCACACCTGCATGAAACTACTGGACATTACGAGTCAACCCAATCACCATGTTGTGGCGACGTTTCTGCAAGGCCTGGATGTTGCAACTGCATTTCTTTAGGTTCAGTGTAATGTTGTGACACACTGCGAATACACTCTGGTTAGGTTTAGGCACAAAAACACTTGGTGAGGGTGAGGAAAAGATGTTTGGCTTAAAATATCCGGCTTTGTTGCCACAAACAGAAAATGTCCCGATATTGAACAGCAGTCACTGGCTTGTCAGCCCTCTCGCCTGTAACACCATCCTCACCCCTCCATCTTATGACATGATTGTCAGCTCATGCACATGTGACGTAAACATGACATGACGCAGATTGCAGAGATGTCTTTATGGTATTACAGCAGAGGCCAACCAGCTAATGCGAGCCCGACTTCAGCTCTACGCTCCTTATGTTAAATGTGTGACGCTGAATCTTTCACAAATCATCGACACATTATGGGAGTTGCTTCAAGGCACACGGTGAGCGACGAGCAGTCTTATCAGGTCATTTTATTTTATTTTATTTTTCTTTCCCTGGAAATGAAGCATTAATGAACCTGGGATCTGTTGTTTTGGTCTCCATTTGGGTGGTCTGTCTGTCTGCAGCACACTCGAGATTAAATCCAAAACTGTTGGAGGCTGTAAACCCATAAACTTTACAAACTGTTAGTTTCCCTGTCTTTAATTTAATCTACTGCGGCCACATGAGGGGAAAAAATACATTAAACATCTGCAAAACAATAAATGTAAACATTATCATCACAGAGGTATGTAGCCAGATAATAATTTGCCACTCCTACATTTCTAGGAACTGGACGCACTCTGATATCAAAAAGTCTGACGCGGAGGAGTCAGAAATTGACGGATGGCACTGAATCATATTAAATTAAAGATTATGAGGAGGAAAATCTGAATACCTTCCTACAGTGAAAACACAGACGTAACAACTGATCGAAAGATAACAGAGAACGGAGCCTGTTCACTGAGTCTAATCCCTTCATCATTATCATTATCCTGTGTGATATAACGAAAGGCTGTGTGGTCCGTTGGCGGTGATCTCCTGAGTTTCACCCAGGCCAGATCAAGCTCAAGTCCAAGTTCAAGCAGGCGTTGGCAAAGAAATACTTGTTCTGTTCTCATAAAGCTCTTTAAAGACCGCAACACTGCTGAATCTTTGGTGTTTAAAAGGTGCAATGTGTAAAGCTCGGCCACCTGTCGAAGGTCGATCCAAACAGGATTCATTATCACCAAAGCAGAGGTGAATGTTGAAGTGCCAAGACGATTTTGTTCGGTTTTATTTCTGGTTCTGTTGAATTTGAATGAAGTGTGTTTTACAATGAGTTAATGAGGCGATTAAACCCGTCGAAAATCCGTAAAAAGAGGGAGACTTGAATACGGGCCGGGGCTAGCTGGTTAGCGTGCTAACATCAATAGATATCTCTGCAACGTAAGACATACTGTAGATGTCTTTGACAGAACAGCGATAAGCTAAAATTGTGGCAATATCTTACAAATTGTGCCTTTAACTCGGCAGGGTGGTGGACGCAGTTTGTAAATGCTGATCTACGAGTCACATCTAGTTGAAGCTGCTTTGGGAATCCAACACCAGTCACACGACGGTTATTGCAAAGTTGGTTATTAATTGTTACCATGTAAAGGGGGTGTAGACATTGTAGTCAGGTCATGTCGAGCAAGGGACGGTCACCATCCAATCAATATTCTTTAAGTGTTAACACTGTAAAATCTGATAAAAGTGATCTTTGTCCAGCCAGACGAATCAAAATACAATGTTTTTCTTCATTTAGTGGTTGGTGTAGATAAAATGTCAGAAGTTAGTGAACAATACTACTCTAATTCTCCAAGAGTTGTCAGTCCAAAACCCAAAGCTATAACATTTACTAACATAGAAGACTGAGACAAGAAGCAAATATTCACATTTGAGAAGCTGGAACCAGTAAACTTTAGATATTGAAAGAAAATTTCGATAACAAACAAAGGTTTTGTTCTTCTTTTCTCTTCCATCTGTCTTGTTTTTGTGGAATGAGCAACAAGCAGGCGTCTGTCTTGGTGCAAAACCTTAAGATTCCCCCCAAAAGTCGAAATTAGTGCAATGCAAACGTCTAATGAACTGAAAACTCAACAGTACGATCAAAGATTACGATTATGAAGGTTAAGAATGAATGTAGGAGACTATGTCAAATGGTGTTGGAGTCTGCGGGGAGAGTCTGGAGGATAAACGTCTTTGACTTAGTGTCTCTGAAGGTTTTACAAGCGGAAGCTGCAGGAGGAGGAGTGCAGGAATGCTTTTGATAAACCTCACTGATGGAGTGGGGTTTATCATCAACAGACAGCCGTGGGCAACTATCTAACCCTGCTGACACTCATCAGACCAGGCTTTTACAGAGCGGAGGTGGAAGAGGAAGGACAGAGTTCTGGCTGCAGCAACAAGGAAAACTGACATCATGCACGAACAGGTTCATAAACTGACCTCAATAGGCAGCGATCATATTGAGAAGCACAACTTTGAGAATAAATACAATGAAAAAAATATATTGATATTGCATTATGCACAATAAGGCTGTATAGTTGTTGTCCACACAAAAAGCCACACATGTCAGAATATTGCAAACACCTTGTGTGACCATAAAACATGCTCGGACCAAGAGAGACAAGGGGGAGTATTTCTCCAGGCAGACCTCCACCCTGGTACGCCAAAGCGCTGTTGCAACAGGCAGCACCAGGACAGACGTGTACTTAAATGAACATGTGAACTGTGACTGTTTTCCAGCCATCAAACCGCTGCATGTGAAGGTTCCCACTCTTAAATCAAGCTGACAAATTTTCTTTCCCTCATGTGGTCTCGAGATCATCTGGCTGAACGTTGGCGTGCTGTTGAAGGAGCACCACATTTTGCAAATTAGATGTAACTACAAGAAAAAACCTGTGTTCCCACCAGAAGTTATTCAACCAGTCGTGATTCATACTTCTTAGTACTCACTCATCAGTCCCATGTACGCATGACGTCAAATCTCATAACACAGCAGGAAACAAACAACGAATGTGAGACCACACAGTCCATTGAAGGAAAGAAAATTGCATAACACACGACATTTGGTGTAAAATACCACCCAGCTTAGTAACATCTCTGTGAAACTGTGCTTGAATTACATTTGGTTTGCATCTGTTGCACCAACTGGCTCCATCTGGAACCTACTGCTACCAAATATGTGATTTATAATACTGTGCTTATGATCTGCAGCCATAAGAAAGTTGAGCAGTTGTCTTCGCTGTTTATGTTATAAGTCTGAATATTTAGAGTAATAGCTCTGACATGAAGTCTTTTGGCTTTAAAATCTGTATACAGAATAAAGTTTTTGCTGTTTTGTAACCATCACTGAAAGAGTTGTAATGAACTTCAGTCCTCTCCTGAGCCCATTGCTCACTGACTGACAGGTCTGGAGACTTAGTTTACGTTGAGCCCTGAGCCGGATAAAATCTGTGCACAATGAGTCCCACATTGTAGATGGCACATGGACGAAATCTTCTGTACATCCGCACGCTTCCTCATTGCTCTCTTATCCATTTATCTATGGGCAGCTTGTGCAGTCAAACAATAAGTGACAGAGGCTTCAGTCAGGGAGGTCAAGGCTTAACGTGTGGTTTGATGCTATCAGTACTCACTGGCAGACATCAGATTTACATTATTCCTTCTGGCTCCCATTTCATGTTGATCTGCAGTTGAGCTGGCTGTACGCTACCGTAAAGTGATTTCTCCTGAATAAAACTGAAAAACCTAAAGCGATCTGAACCCAACTCCTTCACCCCGCGAGTTCAGTCGGACTGTTGATCTGCAAGATAGTGTCAGCAGCTAGCACCAAGGCATTCAGGGTTACTATTGCAGCCAATCAGTGTTGGAGACGATAAATACCTGTGACTAGTACAGAGTCATTCAACCTGGCAACGAATGGCAATTGTTTACTCTGCGAGGCAGCTTGATTTGCAAGAACATGATTGTGAGATCTCACAAATCCATCTTGCCAGGCTGCAGCTATGCGCTTGCGGCCAAACCACAGGGGTTTGACCAATCGGTGTCCTATGAGGAACTTCTGGCAGCTACGGGCATGGTTTAAGTATGCAACCAGTAAAGGAAGCGTCTAGTTTATTTGAAAACAGCAAATGTGGCACTTCAAGAGGTTTGCATAGCTGCAAAAGCATCAGTTATATCAGAACTGGAGAGTATATTTCATTGAAAGATTAGCAAAGAAGGCTTTGATGATGATAGACTGATGGTTTCGTCAATCGCCAAGTGCCTGGTATTTCCCGACAGTCTCTACGGACGACTTCCCAGATGGTTCTGTTAAACAATCAGACGCATCGGGTTTGCTGATTGCACTCTTTTGTCTCCACTAAAGACAAAAGCCAGATGTTTGTAGATGTTAGTGGGTTTTCGTCCATGGTAAAAGGGGTTTTAGTCGTAAATGTATATAGCGCGTCACGTTTGCACAATATACGTATCTTTATAAATGTGTCTGAGTCTGAGTCTGAGTCTGTGTGTGTGTGTGTGTGTGTGTGTGTGCGTGTGTGTGTGTGTCTTACCAAGTTCTTGAGGCTGCCCAGCACCGCTGTGGTGAGGATACCCATGAAGAAGGCCACGAGGTTCAGGCCGGCGAGCGTCCAAATCAAAATGTACAGAGTGAAAACTTCTTCACAGCTTTCTACTCCAACAAACTCATAGTAGTTGCTGAGGTAGCCTCCACTGCAGAGCAAAAAAACAGCTTCTTTCATTGCCGATGATTGATTCATTAATGATGAAATGGCAGCAGTAATGATACATTGAGATAATATCACAGGAAGATGATGCTTCGTCTCACTTGGCGCAGTTGTACAGGTCACAGCAGTAGCAGGTCCCACTTCGTACCGTCATGTTACAAGACTCTGTCGGATTCCAGCACGACACCTGAAAAAAGAAACGCAAATTCGAAATGTAGTCACACACACTTGTTTAAGAGAAAATGGAGTCATATCTGAGAAAAAAACTAATTTAGCTGGAGCTGATGAAGCTGTAATTCAGATTGTGATAGCGTGTGTTAGTTGGCAGACAAGAGAACAACTTTTACTCACAGAGGTGTAGAAGTTCTCATAGATGTAGCCGCTGCCGCTGCTGTAGTACTGACACCTCCCCGCTTTCAGTGGACGCATGTCCTGGCAGAAGTTAAATATACGAAGAAACAACATCCACAGGGTTTCAGCTCAGGATAAAACACAGTCAAGAATAAAAATAAGGCATAAAAAAAACAAAATAAACTGACATGTACTAGTTTGAGTTGAGTTTGGAGTCAATTTGTGATCAATTTCCAAAAGTACAAATATTGTTTATGGCTCTTTTAAATTGTTAAAATAAGGTTTACTTCACTGTAAATGGTTCCTCTGGTAGAGGTCACAGTAATCAGAGCTGCTTTTGTTACAGTTTGAAACATTTTATGAGATTCCTCATAAGTCCTGGACGTAACGTCCATCATTGTCCCTGGCACCATGTGTGCAGTTACATGATGTTAACTTGACCTGAAATAAATATCAATGGTTGGTTAGATGATGATGTTATTGTTGGTTTTACATAGTTGTGTAATGAAAGGAAGGAAGAAATATAAAACATTATATTATATTGTATAAAAAGGAACTCTTGTCTCATGAAGAAACTCTTGAGCATCAGAATTTACTACACTGTGAACAGACTCGCTCAGTAAATTTTGATGATTTATTCTTAAAGGGAGGTCTGCACTCATAACTCTTGTGTGTACTGTGAGCACAACAGTGTTATAAGGAAGCATTATATCATGTCACCTTTCACCTGAGAGCGCTGGAGCCATTTATAGTTACAATCAATCAAAGTCTAGTTTACATTTCCCTAATCTTTTTGGTACGCTACACTGTTATTCTTTTTTTAACTTTGCTTTCATCATGACAACAGACACACACACAGTCACACATTATGTTCACAATCACAGTTTGCATGAAAATGGACGCCATGTCACTTTGACCTGATGTTACAATGCAACGTGTTGAACCCACCAGTCCCAGCTGTGACCAGACGTAGTAAATGTTTGTCAAAAGGAAAGACGAAAATAATATATATCATTCTATAGAAATAATATTACCTGTATAAATCAGGGAAAGAAGTAGTAAAACGTGTCGTATACAGTCGCAAGGAATAGTTTGACATTTTGGGGAAAACATATTTTTGCCAAGAGTTGGATGAACACAGTCTCATACCTACAAGGCTGAATATCACGTATAACACCATCCAAAAACAATGTGTCTATTGCAGCATCAGCGACAGGCACACCGGGCCTTTGTCATACACAGTTTGGTTTGATTTAGGAAAGAAAAAAACTTGGTTAGATGAAGGAAAATGTTTTGGTTTGGCAAAAAATAACTACGTAACTTCATATACAAGTGTGCTCATGCTACATAAATTGAGTTATGTAATGTGCGTGACGTCACTTAACTACATCAGTGTCTTTAAATAACTCACCGTTGACCTTCGCTTTCACACTGGACATGAGCAGCGGCCTCCTGGGTGAAAGCTTTCCTTGTATGACCCTACCATCCGTCCCTGACTCGTCCCTGTGTGGACTTGTTGCTCTTTATACGACTTTGTCTGAACTTCCTCCTGCTGCTGTTTTTTGCCGGAGTAATAACTACGGCCACTAGATGGAGCCGCCTAACAAGAAATGTAAATATAGGTGGTAATAAGCTGCTTTCACAGTCGACCTACACAGATGTTTTTTTCAGATGAGGACAGGCTGGAAGATTGATGCCGCTCTCCTGTGTGTGCTAAATATAAAGCTGTGTGCAGGACTCTTGTCTCTTTACCCTCAGGTGTTTTCGCTCTGAAGACTTTGAGATGTGATGAGCTGTTTATTTCTCTCTCTGAATAAGAAGCGGGAGTCTTCCATCTGTCTTTATTTTTGAGGCTGGAAACAGGAATGCAGCTTTGCTTTTTTAACCTGTCCAATGTTCCCTTAGGGAGGCAGCTCCGTATTACCATCAATCACGCTCAGTAGATGTGTGTGTCATCAGGTCTGGACGCAGACTGAAAACACTTCTGCACTGATGGTGCATCCTGGTCCAGTACGTTTTCTCACATTATACTTGTACATCTGGTCATTTAGTTGGTCAGTGCACAAAAAACAAAGCTGGTGGAGGTTATACAGACTGAGCTCTAACCTGTGGGAATTTTCTCAGGGACACAATTGTGTCAATACTGCCGACAGAGCGACGGCAGGCCGAATGGTTTTCCAGGTGGATCAAAGTGGACCAGCACAGCGGTTTATTATTGCTCACGGTCTACTATTGCTGCTTTGTTTCATCACCCACACAGTGCAGTCATGTCTAGTGTTACAATATACACATGCAAGAGCAGGTAACTCACCATGTTCAAGACAATACAGGCGCCATCAATCACCAGGCACAGAAATGAGACCATGATCCCGAAGCTGAGGAATACGATGGCAGCCGTCAGCTGGATGAGGAACAAAGAAGAAAAGTGTAAATGAGAGACTTTCCGCATAATAACCTTTAAAATAACAGATAAAAAGCTGGTGATACTTTATTCGACTGAGAGCAGTTTCACAAGAAGGCTGAGAAAAAGTTTTTTTTTATCTCTTTCCAACAGATAAAATGTTGTCTGATCTTATTTGTTATTGTGTGTTAGCTGCCTACTTGAGACTTGGCGGAGCGAGATGAACGTGTCAACGCTCTGTGACGTACAGCCTCTTCATTCATTCCTGCTCTTCATCACTCGTCTCATTTTACAACATTCTGGCAAAATGTTATCGGTGGAATAAATTGAATAAGACAAGATAAAATTCCTCAACCTGTGGGTAAAAACACGACGCCATATCCAAGAACCACAGGATCCAAGAATCACCCGACACAAGTCTTCTCCCATGCCCCTCGTGTCCCTCACGAAGAGGATGGTCTGCTGTTTTTTCTTAGATAACCAAGATTGTTTTGACAGCGTGCTTCAACTGCACATCAGGTGAGGATGAAGAAATGCTGCCGGCGTATGAACCACTGTTATGCTTTCATGATGAATTAGATTGTAGTGTTCCCTGTGTAAATGTAGTAACTGTAGCCTGATGGGGGTGACAGCTGGGGTCACAGAAATCCTAACATTAATCGTCCTCTGGGGTCGGGGTAGACACCAGCAAGAGCAAACAAGATTTCTATAATCAAATAATAAAAACACCTAACATTATCACAATGAACATAAATCAACGAACATAGTTATTGTTAGCGCTCACTGCTGTTAAGATGGTATGTTAGCACTGGGAAGCACATTAAAATGCTTTGCTAATGCATCCACTGAGCCCTGTGGAAGATTCTGGTCGACCCAACACAGGCTTATAAGATTATTTTCTTTTGTTGGTCAGAGTATTTTGATGCGCAAACATGTACTGTACCTTGTATTTTTTATCAGGCAGCCAGACAACCACCACTCCCAGGGTCAGAATGAGTCACTACAGCTACACATGTGGAGTCACTACTACTATACCAGAACCACAAGCGTTTGACCGAGATATGACATCTGATACATGG
The DNA here is from genome assembly GCF_965226575.1 of Pagrus pagrus. Taxonomy (NCBI): domain Eukaryota; kingdom Metazoa; phylum Chordata; class Actinopteri; order Spariformes; family Sparidae; genus Pagrus; species Pagrus pagrus. The sequence continues at coordinate 20,001,019 of NC_140188.1, read as the reverse complement.
AGAAAGACCTCTGGACAGTTAATTGAGCCGGCATTTAGAAAATCAGATGATTACAGCGGGCACGTCGCTCACCAACAACAAAAATGGTTCATCCCTACAAATCAAATTAACCTGCCTAATGTCCTTATCCCGTACTGTGAAGCAATACGTAAGTTGATATCTGATCTACTTTGATTACATTCCTCTTAAATAGTTTTTCTTGGAAAGCTTCTGTAAGTGGTGAGCAGGTAAGATCAGCAGAGGTATGCTTCGCTAACTTACAAAGGCCGGGGAGACACTGTGATAGGTGTTAGAGGAAGGAGTGTGCGTTGACAGACAGTAGATACATAAATACTGTATTCTGTGCTATACAATGAGCACCACGTTAGAATCTCACGTACAGTATACGTGTGATGGATCATTTCTAAGCCTCCTCCTCGTCGATAAATATAAAAGTCCGTCCGCTATGCGTTGCAGAGCAGCGCCGCTGGTGACTGTGCTGACATACTGTTTCTGTTTCTCGGCCAAAAAACACTCCTTGCCCGGTCAGGGGATGGGCGTGCGAAGGAAAAACATGGAAGAAAAAATATGACGGAGAAGATGTATGCGTGTGAGTGTGTCAGTTGAAAATATACAGGGGGAGCAGGAGAGTATACCAGCTGTTTACGGTTTTCTTCCAGGAGGAGTCCCAGAAGTCCCAGGAAGGAGCCAAGGGTCAGCTGCAGAGAACATAATACAACGAACACAAAAGTGTTATGCAAAATAAAGAAATGTGATTAATTTTCTGCAGCACTGCAACACTTTGTTATGATTTGGTTCAAGTCCAAAGGGAAGAAAAGCCACCATTAGCACTTAACAGCAGGCCATCCTCATCAGGAAAATATAGGTTGACTGTGAAAGCAGCTTATTATGACACGTTTACATTTCTTCCTCTAATGGCCGTAGGGATTATGATGCCAGCAAAGGAGGACGTCACCCAGGAGACCGCCGTACGTGTCCAGTGTGAAATCAAAAGTCAAAGCTGAGTCATTTAACTTACGAACTCAGTTAAGTTGCGTAGTGTACATGACGTAGCTGAGGTTATGTTCGTAAAGTAGGTAAGTTCGTCAGTGGAGTTTGTTATTTAAAGCCAGACCTTTCACCAGCCTGAACCTAAACAAACTGCTAGCTTAGCACGAAGGTCTGGTACGCCTGTCGCCGGTAGACTACAACTATCATGTTGTTTTGGCAAAATCAATGCATTCAATCATTAAGGTGTGAGGACTTGGATGGCACTGCGAGACTAGAGGAGCAGCTTCATAACTGGAGGACGTTTTTATGTTTTTGAACAAAGTTTAAATATCATATCTGTCATCTTACTGAACAAATCATGGCAGAGAATCATCAAGGGACATAAAACCATCTTACAATCACTCCAGATGTGTATCCAGACACACTCAGGCTCTCTGTCCGGGTTGTTGCGTAGACTCCCAGCACCACCAGCAGCAGGGACAGACTGAGCATGCCCAGTACCAGCCACACAGCTCCCCTGACTCTCACCATCGACTCTGCAACCCGCAGAGGAGAGAGAAACCCTCAGTCGTGTCATATAACAATGTCAAACAGTTCACGTTAGGACGAATTAAACACAATAAACTTCTGACTTCGTCTGACTGCTTGCCAGCTGTGATTCTCTTGGCAGGAGCCTACCTGCATATTTCTACTGTCAAATCAGGGTAAAGAAAACAAATCCAATTTGAAATAATTTAATTTAACTTAATTATAAAAACAACATCCAAACCCTATGTCTCCGTCTTGTTTAGTTTTAAATGTCATGAGTGTTTACATCTCAGGGTACTGAAGCAGTCTGTATGTGGGTACAAACTGTGGACTACTTACTGTCTTCTTCATTTACTTTAATCTATCAGCAATGTATCTAGTCAACATCCACCAGAGTTATTGTCTGAACTGTACAAAGAACAGTACCTGCACTGCATTATTTTATAATGTGTGTGTTCTTTCCAAAGCTTTAATAACTCTGAAAAACGCCAAAATGTCAACACAACTGTCATAAAGTGTAAGCCGAGACAAGAATCTTCTATTCTGTTTATTAAAACTGGAGTAGAAATCCTGTTTTTAGACGAACTGAATGAGGGAAAACAACAAAGTATACGCTGTGAGGGTACAAATACTCTAGTAAAACTGTACAAATCAAAATACGACTGTGTATAATATCATCACTGTTTACTTAATATTGAATATCAGGACATATTAACCCTCTGACGTGTGCGTACAGTCCTTTGATTATTACAAGCAAAAATACAAACTGAGGCAGCAGAGCAACATTCTGTGAGCCAATCAATGAACAGGGTCGTTAGGTTGTAACACTACCATGGCCAAGTGTTTTATTTTGAAATTATTCAGTAAAAAATTACACAATTACTGATGCAAAAATGTAGCTTTTGTAAGTATGAGCCTCTCGTCTTAAACACACCTGTTTTACACACTGTACAATGAAAAGATCTGAGCAGTGAACACTTCATCTTTGACCTTTGTTGTTACCGGTTGAGAAAAGTTTGTAAAATAAGTCTATGAAGATCTGTTTCAACATCAAATGAGCCATGCGCCAGCCTGAAAACAAAATCATCTAGGGGTCATTATCAGCCAATATTAGGCCACAAGACAAATAAATGCAATAAGTTCAACAGGCTAAGTAATGAAAGTAACCACGCACCTGACCACATCACCACCTCCACCCCCAGTGAATTACCTGTTGCTCTCCTCTGTGGCGCTGGTTTGTCCATGCCCGCTGCTCCCTGGATCCTTGCAGTCATGACAGATCCTCTCTTATCCTCCGTCCTGGGGTTTCCTTCACTGCAGCCTCTGCTGCATTCAAGGACAGTCGGGAAATGCGCGCCTCTACTGCACTCGAGGATTTATTAAAGCAAGTCTGTCCCTGCAAATTCTCAACATTTGACCCTGTTAGTTGCAGATTAGTGTGTGTTTAACGTGCTGCTGCAGCAGGATGGGAGGGACGTGAGTCTCCTGTTGGTCAGAGGGAGGTTAACTTCAGCACCGGCAGAGTATCGGGTCCTTGAGTTAACCCCTTGTAATAATGAAGATCCTAAACTATTAGACTCAAAGTTGCATCTGATGTTTAATAATGTTTAATGTGCAGTTCATCTATACATATTCCTAATGGATGGGTATTAGGGAGTTGTGACTGATGTTTATAAACCTTTACAACTGCTTGATTAATGGTTTATAAGGCATTTTGATATAAATATTAATTAGAAATATGCGTGTAGAAGCACATAAAATGCTACAACTGATGTCTTTATTTTGATTATGAGCACATGCGTATATGTTATATTATCCTTCACTCCCTGATTGCCAGTCGTCGTGCTCATAAATCACATCCCAGCTGGACATAGTTAGAAGAAACTCTATATATATGGAGCCGGGGGAGACTTATTGTGGAATAAACCACTTTTATTTTAGACAGGTTGACACACAGAGAGACAAGGAGTCGGCTCTACAGCGCTCCCTGACAGTGATTTAGTGAAGTGGTACTGGCATCTGACCCTCAAGTGTGAACATGAGGATGATTACATATTTTAAAAGTGTCATTCAAGAGGAGAAGGTGATAGAAATCTCACAGCTTTTTTAAATGTGTCTGTGACCATAAAAAGCAGAAATCCTCCTGTAGTAGCAGTGACTCACAAACCTTTAACACAGTTTTTCATCCCCTGGTTGTTCTCGCTCAGATCCTGGGCTTGGCGTGCAGAGACAGTGTGGGAGGGCTGCACACTGACTGGGGGAAAATAAAGTTTACACAGTTGGTGTAACATTTACAGATGCACCTGGAGGATAACACAAGTAGACACACAGAGGGGGATTCATTATATCTGTATGACATCCGATCCAAAGAAATGTGCATGTTATCGACTCTGAGGCGGGTTTAAGAGGACATGTACTGGTATCTGGTGGCACCATGCCAACGTACAGTAGAAATGAGCATCCACACACACTGTCAGTGATGGCCTACCTCCTGTGTGTTGTCTGCTCGGCTCATTTTTACAAGATGTTAAAGAGAAAAGGCAGCAGAGATGCATGAGATGATCCCATGGTGCTGTAGAGATGAGAAGATAGGAAGCATGTAACTGTGATGAATCTGCTCCCTTGGAGATGATTATTTAAATGTATTTGTTTCATTCATTCATTCAGTGTGTGTATATTTTTGGTTAAGTCCTGTAAAACAGCGCCCTCTGCTGTCTTCATTGAAGCACGACGCTTGCTAAACCAGCTAGCGTTAGCATTAGCGTTGCTCAAGAGCTTCGTCCATTTTGTTTAGCCGTTAAGCTAGCCCCGGCTAGCGTTGCCTTAGATACAGCGCAGCAGAGATGGATGACGGTGACGAGCCGGGTTTAGTCCTCTCTCACAACACTTCCTCAGGCTCCAAGTCCAGCGGGGACAAGATGTTTTCCCTGAAGAAGTGGAACGCTGTCGCCATGTGGAGCTGGGACGTGGAGTGCGACACCTGTGCCATTTGTCGGGTACAAGTGATGGGTGAGTCCGAGGAACAGACGGTGTTAGTTAGCCGGCTAGCTAGCTTAGCTGGGACACCGGCTAATGTAGCTAAGGTGGCTAATATTTGCATTGATACCAGAGGTCGCTGTCAGAGTGCCACTGTAACATGTCTCTGTGTTGGTTTGCAGACGCTTGTCTCCGGTGCCAGGCGGAAAACAAACAGGAGGACTGTGTTGGTAAGTAATTAAACGTTATAAAAGCGTCGAGCCACCGACAAGTGAGCAGGTTAATCCAAGAAGCTAACATTAGCTTTAGCTATATAGCTGTCAAATAAGCCGACCAAGCCAGCTAATGACAGAGGAAGGGTTTTTAAATAAGTCCTTTCATGTAAGCTAAGTCAAAAAAACATATTATTTAGTTAACATGGTGTTGGGTGAATGTTTGAAAATGACCTGTCAACAGATTTATTTAATTTAAAGAGCCATCTGCAGAGCAAGTAATCATAATGCAACTAAAATCATAAGTAAAAAGCGGTGTAAAATAATCTAGTACTACATGCAGTATGAATGACCCTCCACAGAGTGACATAAGAAGATTTACTGGATATATGCACTGTAAATCACTGACTCTATCCAGATTGATGTGCATATAGTGTCTTCAGAGATCTTAAGGCATGATTAAATGTCACTGACAAACTAAAGATAAATCAGTTTTATTCATCATTAAAGGAATTAAGGTTGTACTTTTGTATTCTGTAAAACCTCAGCTGATAAATAATAAAGTGCTCCTTCTGATACTCATTCACTGACTCTCCCTCTGTCCTCATCTTCTTCCAGTCGTGTGGGGCGAGTGCAACCACTCCTTCCACAACTGCTGCATGTCCCTCTGGGTGAAGCAGAACAACCGCTGCCCGCTCTGCCAGCAGGACTGGGTGGTGCAGAGAATCGGCAAATAAGCTCCGGTGCCAGGCGTTCTGATCCTCGGACGACACCTGTGTATGCACCCAAAAGTGGTGACAAGACTTGACAGTGATCACTGCAACGTCCCGTGCAGAGCCACTCGACATCGACGACTGCCCTCCTACTTATGATTGCATGTTCCAGTAGTCCTGGTCGAAGGAGGACGGTGGATAAATTTGAAGCATCGAGGACGCGTCGGTCAACCAAGGGGTCGATGTGTGTGGACATATTAAGAGAAGCATGAACCTCCTTGCAGTGTTTGGTCACATGTTAGCTTTACATTAGTGTACTGTGGTGGTGTTCAGCACACCTTGAATATGTGACTGTCTTTTTAAAAATAAAGAATTGTGTATAGCTGTAAACATGTACTTCTTTCAATCAAACCATTTTAGATAACTTCCTGGTATTAACATATGAGAGGGTCCGTGTTGTAGCCCTGTAGACGGGGGCTCAGAGTATGAGTTAGCTCCTGAACATAATCTGTGGATCACCAAACAATCCCTGAACATGGAAACGTCCAGTTAAAATCCTTAAGTCACCTTACAGCCGTAAGTACTTTGGCAGTCCAAGTGAACTACCTGGAGGCCGGCCATGCTAACCTCTGGCACTTGTTATACATGTATGCCAAGTCTGGGCTTGTTCCAGTTTGCTGCTTAACCTGATCACAGCAGCAGTGGTGGTTTGTAACTAAGAACATTTACTCATGTACTGTACTTAAGTACACATTTAAAGTACTTGTACTTGAGTATTTCTTTTCCACGACACCAGAAGGAGATGCTGTATTATTTTTTTTCACTCCACTACATTTAGCTCGACCTTGACATGAGTCAGATGCTACTTAGACAAACTTCCAATAATACTTGTTAATACATTAAAGTGTGTTCAGAGGTCTTGGAGTGGACTGCATGAGGAGGAAAAGGCTCCAGAGGAAGCTGCACATCACTAATTAGCTTTTTGGGTCTTGTAAGGAGCAGATCTTGAAAAGGAAGAAGAATGAATGGAGTAAAAGTGCGATATGTTTCTGCTGGTTTGACTTTAACACCTGTTTTTAAACTGTCCATAATGAGTCCAACAGTGTCACAGGAATGCAATGATGGAGTCAATAGTTTTTCCAACCTACTTTAGATGAAACCGTGTCCACTTCTGTGCGACTAAAGCTTAAAGGTGCTGACACAGTGCTTCCTAACCAAAGCACTAACAATATTTTTTCGCTTCGTCATTAACACAACCACTCACATGACTGGAACAGCAATCAGGAGCAAGTCAGGGTTCAGTATCTGGCCCAAGGACACTTCAACACATCGAGGACAAGGACACTTCTACCTGATCCAGAGCCTCCCCCAGTATTGAATGCCGTCACTCCACCAACAGCTCAAGAAAATTAATTTCTTAGGCTGCCCACTAAACCAATTAGGGTTAATTTAGTAAAGTCTTCATTGTTTCTCCTACAATAAACAATGACGTGTGCCTACTTTGATGCACACTTCACATATAACACACACAGCTCTCGCAGTGGCTTCTTTATCTCTTAACGAGCTAAAATCAACCATAACTTGTTCAGGTCAGGATCTGCCACCTCATCATGCTGGCATCCCAATTACTGCACACAAGCACTGTGCATCTTCTAAAAATAGACGGGCCTAAAGCCTCTTAAGTTCAAACCACATAAGTTGCTTTCTCTTGGTGCCGTCTACGAATAAGCGTGCAAAGATACTTAGCTCGCAACAAATCCCTAAGGACTGTGGTGCTTTTAATGCTCCAGGAGACGCAGCACAAGAGGGGGAGGATGTCCAGGATGTAAGTGCTTGAGGCGCTCACTTGTGCCTGGAACCTGCAGACAGGTGAACTGTAGGTATGTAGCTGATCGGGCCCAGGTATGTCACAGGATACATCCAGTGTGGGTGACCTGGTGGGACTGGACACCCTGGTAGCCAACACAGCCTACCTGAAGGCTCAGCATGTGGACCGCAGTGAGCTGAGGAAGCAGAGACTCTCCCTGACGCTGCCGAAACCAAAGAAGTCGTCCGCTCTCCAGCTGGCAGTGGGGAATAAGTACGAGTCACTGTGTGAGCGGCAGCCTATTGGGAGGAAGTTGTTCCAGCAGTTCCTCCTGGCCTCTGACCCGCAGTCTGTGGCAGCCACTGAGTTCCTGGAGGAGCTGAGCAGGTGGAGCTTTGCCGAAGACGAAACCAGACAGAAAGCAAAACAGAGAATCGTCGCTAAGTTCTGTCGGCCTGAGTCCAAGAGTTTTCTCTCCTACCTCACGGGAGAGGCGGCTGAAAAATGCAGGAACTTATCAGAGAAGAACTTCGATGAGGTGACGATGGACCAGATAAAAGAAGCCACGAGGGACTTCCTGAGGGGGAAACCTTTCGCGGCGTATCTAAAAAGCCCCCTTTTCTACAGGTTCTTGCAGTGGAAGGAGTTCGAGAAGCAGAAGATCACCAGCAAATACTTTTATGAGTTTAGGACTTTGGGAAAAGGTGGCTTTGGCGAGGTAAGTACCAGAAATCTCAGCATCTCGACTTTAATATTGATTGATGGACTTCCACTGGGAGCACATCTTTGCTCCTCTTCCGTCATGTTTTAGCTTTTGTCAACATATTTCAGGGTGACACGGTGGATGCTCAAAGCGATGTCGCTCTGTCTTGCAGGTTTGTGCCGTTCAGGTGAAGTACACAGGCCAGATGTACGCCTGCAAGAAGCTAGATAAGAGGCGCTTGAAGAAGAAAGCTGGTGAGAGGTTTGCTCTTCTGGAGAAGAAGATCCTGGAGAAGGTGGACAGCCTCTTCATCGTAAACCTGGCGTACGCTTACGACAACAAGACCCACCTGTGCCTGATCATGGACCTTATGAACGGAGGAGATCTCAGGTTCCATATCTACGAGCTCGGGGAGCGGGGTATACGTATGGAGCGGGTTGTTTACTACACGGCCCAGATAACCACGGGGATACTCCACCTGCACTCTATGGACATTGTGTACCGGGATATGAAGCCTGAGAACGTGTTGCTGGATGCTAAAGGACAGTGTCGGCTGTCAGACCTCGGATTAGCTGTGGAGCTGCCAAAGGGCAAAATGATCTGTCAGAAGGTTAGTGAGGTGACCCGTCCCTAGACTGACCTACATGTCAGACAGATGACATGCACCCTGTGGACTGTGCTACTCAACATAATCTATGTTCACACACCTATAGGAGAGGAGCTTGGTTAGTTCCCTCCAGGGTCTATCTTTGCTCGCTTTTTAATGCCATTACAATCGCCTTTGTTGACCACCCACCACAAGTAGCTTACCAGGAATAGATATAATGTCCTGTCCAACATCACAGGAGACCAAACCCTGTTTGACCCAAATTAATCTGATTAAGGGGGGAGTGACCTCATCCCCAGCTGGATGGCTGGGAAATGTACGGAAGACTGACCGGTGCCCTTAGCATCAGCTGCTTGATCTTTGCTTTACTAACACCAGACATGAGTCAGTACGAGGATATGAGTCGGTACATTCACAGTCAGTACACAGAAATTAATTGCATAGTTAGATGCTTAGTGGTTGTGACGTTTACATGTCGCGACGGCAATGTAGTCTGTTTGTAGCCTGACATTAGCTTTTTACTTCTAGCAATTTAATTTAATAAGTGTCATAAACTTGTGTTCAAATCCAAAATCCAGGGGACCAGGGCAGTGTACTTCTGGGTTGGCCTACAAAAATACATCTTCCCTACACCACTCTACGCCCTTGTTGATGCCCCTATGGTAGATAAGACATGATTTAGTGCCCCCTCCTGCATACAGCTGGTGCTCTTTTAATGTTTTTCGCCCCTGCCCCTCAAACATCCTGAGTGCACCACTGCTAGCATACATATATATCTCTTTATTTGTACCACAGTTAGCTTGTAGCTCAGGGACCATGGATCACAGTGATATGGTAGCCATTTTCCTCTGACATCATACAGAATAATTAACACATCAGGCAGTTGTTGAACGCTAACATCAGCAAACAAGTGATCAAATATGTTTTACCCTGAAATATGACCGAGTGTGCCTCAAAATCAGGGTCATAGCTGCTGAGGACACTGAGGTCATGTCCTCGGTATTTTTTCTGGATCTCTGATATTTTAATACATATATATTTATTGTAAGACTTTATAATATCTGTTATGTTATTAAAATAAACAATTCTATATTATATAATAATGGCATATTTATAGTTAACTAAACTTTATCTAACAGTTATTTAACTGTCAACTAGCAATGAAATGCTATATAGACTATTAGCAATTGTTTATTGGAAAGTTGCGATTAATCATAATACTTTGTAAATGGTTAATAAATACTGTGTAGTTCATTTACAAACATTATTTGGATGAGTTGCCGCTGATGTTTTTAACCTTTACAATTACTTAAATAAATTGAATTATCTATAAATGTATAATTTATCAATGATTATTATAGTGTTACTCATGTTAATAAGTTATTTTTAGCGTAGAAATAAGTTTAATACATTTAAGTCAAAGTTGGCCATATTTGTTACTTTTCTTTTTCTTCTGTTAGAATTTGAGTCCAGTTTTCATCGATTTACTGGCACTGATATTATTTCCTAAGCGATTATTGGTCCTGTCAAAATGCAGAGAGATGCACAGATTTACACTACAGTCTTCATAATGTTCCTGATGTGGGGCTGGGCTGGGGGGGCAGGACCTCAGTATTTATAAAGTCCTGGCTACGTCCCTGCTCCACATGTTCACCATCCATCATCTTTTCAGTTACTGATCAATTGGGAAGCTGTAAAAAAACAACAGTTTGTCACATTACCGACATTTATATGACTTGTAACCTGGAAGACGTTACATTATCGCAGCATTCTGGTTTCCCACCCTGAGCGTTAACCCAGAATTTAACCAAGCCTTAACAAGTACTGTTGAAATGAAACCCAGAAGACTTACGTCTCTTTAAAGTGTCTCTCACACAGTCTCCCCCCGCGTCTGTGTTGTCAGGCTGGTACGACGGGTTACATGGCCCCTGAGATCCTGAGGCAGGACAGCTACAGCACGTGTGTGGACTGGTGGGCTCTGGGCTGCAGCATGTACGAGATGGTGGCCGCCCGCTTGCCTTTTAAAGACTTCAGAGAAAAGGTGCAGAAAGAGGAGGTGACCCGTCGCACTCTGGAGGAAGACGTCAAGTTTGAACACAAATGCTTTGATGCTCCCAGCAAAGATATCATCCGCTGCTTTCTCAGGAAGAAGGCGCAGTATCGCCTCGGGTCCCGGTGAGTACAAACTCCAATTTTCTCCAGCACATACAGTAGTTTGTGAAATGAGGTTAGCTGGTGTAGACGTCAAGGAATAAATCATCCGTCAAGAAAATGTGTAATTCAAACATTAAACACATGTTGTGTCTTTCTAACACCAGCAACGAGGACCCACGAAATCACGTTTTTTTCAAGAACATTAATTTCCACCGTCTGGAGGCCGGGCTGGTGGAGGCCCCCTGGGTGCCAAAATCCAACGTGGTCTACGCCAACAACATGGACAAGTTCAGAGACACCTCGGAGGATGAGGACGTCACGTTCGATGTTAAAGATGAGAAATTCTTCAAGGAGTTCAGCACAGGCGCAGTCGCCGTCAAGTGGCAGAAGGAGATGATCGACAGCGGCGTGTTTGACGAGCTGAACGACCCTGGTCTGAGCAGCCCTGAGGCTGTGTGGGCGTCCAAGATGTGCGCCATTTTGTAAGCCTTCTATCTACTCGTCAATATGTGCAACTAGGAAAACATTTTTCCTTTTGAATACTTGAAGATACACAGAAGTCCTTTAATTTAAACGTCCAGTGAGAAGGATTTAGTGGCATCTAGTGATGGCCCCTCTCTAGAGTTTGGTCTGTCCTTTCTGGGCTACTGTAGAAACATGGTGGAGGAGCCGCTCCCTCTGCAGATACAAAATGCTCATGCTGAGATAATGAAAACATAATTCTTAGTTTCAAGTCATTATACACTTCACATATAATGAAAACCTAATTATGAATATTATAGTCCATACTTCCCCCTAAATCCTACACACTGGACCTTTAATATCTTTAAGTGCCTGGTACAAAACTGCATGAAGCACCTCAGGTACCTTAATCTGAATGTATTTCTTTACTAACAGTGGTGGAGGAAGTACTAATACCACACTGTGAAAATACTTTATGTGAACTGTACATGATTATTCTTCCATTAATCAATTGATCATCAAGTTTGTTAAAAATTCTAGTCACCCAGAGCCCAAAGTGACGCCTTCAACATGGTTTGCTTTGTCAAACCATCAGTTCAAAACCTCGACATTATTAAAAATACATTTAAAAACATTTTAAAAGGAACGAGTCGATTAATTGATTGATCATTTCAGGCGTACTGAGAACTATTAACTGTTAAACATTATATAAAAGAAAATCTTGATTTGTAAAGTATTCCCGTGTTAAAAGTAAAAGTGTAGTCCTAGTAGAAAGTGGCAAAGTACCTCAATTTTTTAGTAAAAACATTTAGTTGCAATCCACCACTGGTAATTAATGAGGAATCATCTTTAAAGAAGAATTTCTCACATTTCTCACGGCACCGTTGTTTCTGAAGCCAAACATGACACACTCTGACGACGTGCTGCGACTGCTGCTTCACACTTTGCCCTCTATTCCTGGTGAGACAGCAGACCCCCGGTGCATTCATACTTTCCATTACATCACTCAGCCATGTTGGCAGGCCTAAGTGTTTACATGTGTTTGTAAACAGGCTCCATTAATGCTCGTGTGTCACCGAATAGCAGCGGGATTATTAGCAGTATTTGCAGTAATGTGCCACATTTGCCCGACAGACTCGAGTCTCACACGAATGCCGTGAATGCCTTTTGTCTCTGCGACCTCGGTGCTGCGGGCTGACGTGAAGTCTCTCAGTAGCACGCGCTCACCACTAAGTGCCGCCAGACACCCGTGAAGCTGCCTCCCGCAGGCTCCATCATCCTCATTATCCTGGCTGAGCTGCTCAGGCATTTACAAGCACTGGATGACTCGTTCAGCTTTAACGAGGAGATGCAGGGAGACAAATTGTCGTATGTACACATAGTTTTTCCACTAAAAAAAGGAAAAAAAAGCATGTTAACGTTAAATTTTTGGCTTTAACAATGCAACACCCTTTATTACCCCCCCAAATCACCCTGTGAAAGAAACAGACGTTAACTGCTGACAACATAGCAACAGCAAACATCTATTTAGCGTCCACACATGGTCGGTTCTTGTAGCCATATATGGACTAAGACACCACTTTAGCACAACAAAGGAGATTTATTTTTCTCTTGAGTGCTTCTTCAGTTATTTTGGGCCTTTGTTTGACAGTGAGCATGTGGAAGAAATGATTTTGGGGAGGGTCGGAGGTCTCTGGTTGGACCAAACCAGGAACAATGTCATGATATTTTATTTTTCATTTTGTTTTAAGCTTTATTTAACCAGGATAGGTCCCAGTGAGATAGAAACAAGTCATTATGTGTAATGAGCGTCAACTTTACAGCATACAGTTGCTTAGTAAGTGGTTTTAAGCATTTCATTGTTTGTTAACAGTGAAATAACTACTAACCAAAAGTTTAATTAACAATACGTTTTCCATTTATAAATGATGGTTATTATAGAGTGTTACAAAACAGATACAAAACCAAAAACAGACAGTATTACACTATATAACATCTCAAGTGCAAGTTCATCCAGATATACCAGTTTAAACACATACAGTTTGGTCTCGAGGTTTTTCAAAATGGTTTTAAAATCATTTAAAGAAATCAGATCGAGCAGCTTTAAAACATTCAGTTTATTCCCAGTGGCGTCCCCAATGGAGGGACAGGGGGCACCATGACCCCTGATACAACTGTTGGCCACCCAAAGGGCCCCCAAATTGCGAGTGTCCAACATTTTTTGTGCCTCCTCCCTTATAAAAACGTTCCTGGAGCGCTTCCTGTTTATTCCAGTCTGAGGGTGCAGAATTCCTAGATCTTGGTTTGAACATTTGGTTCAGACAACATGTAACGTATAAGTATTAAGTACTTTGCGACACTCTTCTGTGAAATATAATCACAAAGACAGGACGAACGCACCCGAAGAGTTGCCTTGTATGTTTTTATCATCCTTGACCTTTGACCTGTCAGGATGTCTCAGGTGTCTTATTTCTGACTCAGATGATCATTTTTATACTTTGTTCTGGTCCTTAAGTCTTCAATAAAGATGAACTCTGTCATGCCTTTTTTTACTCATAACTCGCATAAAGAGAGTGTCAGCACGTGACAGTGCCAATGATATTTTACAATACAATATTTAAATGTGATTTCATAATGATGACTCAACCTTTTCCCATATTTTATGTGACTGTTTTGGCTTGTAATGATTTTATATGCTGTTTATAGCCGTCTTGCCTCATGCATGTGTTTTTCGCAACAATGTTTTGTGCTTCTTCTTCCTTTTTTTTACCCAACGTCAAAGCCAGGTGACAACATCTTTATGAGATGTGATGGAAAAAGCTTGAGTGAAATAAAGCAAATCCTCATGCTACACTGCTGCAGTGATTTCTGTTAACAGATGACTCTTGGTAGCGATGACATTCAAGGTCTCGTTGCTCATCTCATATCATCCATCATCATTTGTCCACTCTGAGAAAAGGAAGGCGCTTGTCTCTTTAAAACACCACAGCAACCCACACTACATTCATAATTACAACATAACGTCATTCAGAGTGAATCATCTGTCACTCAGAGTATCGCTCCAAAAACCTCAGACACATTACGGTAATGTGGGACACACAAACATGTGTTGTGCTAATTCCTGCGAGGGGGTGACCTTACGGGGCCGAGAAGTGGTTCCACTCACGCTAGACTGCCGTGAGATTAGAGGGTGGTTCAGATGGAAATCCAAGATGCAACCCGATCACCGCCGGCCGTGGAGGCAGAGTGGGGAGTCCACTGTGGACGACGTGACGACAAGACAAACTCGGCAGAAGGTCTCCAGGAACATGTTTTTACCAGGCGCCTACAAGCCTCTGCCAGGGTTTAGCTCCCCAAGGCCTGACCCTCCAACACACACACACACACACACACACACACACGCTGCACGTATCATTGCACATTTGCACTCATGCATGCAGACACACACACATGCATGAACATTTATGCATATCTAACGCTGATCATGCAGAGAAAAGATGCACACAAACCCCTAAATAAACACTGTCTTGTACACACTCTGATACACACTCTCACACAGGCACACACACAATCTTATTACCTCTGTAGAAGCAGGCATGGGGTTTTAGAGATCAAAGCAGGACAGGGTGTAATTTGGTATCTGCGTTTGTTACATGCCCATGCTCTGGATTCACATCAAAGGCATGTGCCACACTTCAGCTCAGCTCTGGCATCCTCAGGATGGTATCACACCAGTGATATTGCTGCTATTTCCCTTCTTTGGCTGCGTGTGTGTGTCGGCATTTTTCCATAGACGTAAATTGCACTGATTTGTGTCTTACATGCACAAGGGTGTGTCCCGCAAGGGTGTGCGTGAGCATGTAGGATAGGTGAGAAAGTGGTTAAACGGTGAAGACAGAGAGGCCATTGTCTGCTGAGGTGAAAGTGAGAGGCGGCCATGTGGGAGAGAGATTGAAGGAGGAAGAGGATTGAAGCTCGTTGTCTCGCACTCACAGCGAGCTCCAGGTTGGGTTTTTTAATTCACGAAAAATAAAGAAATCAAGAACCCAGATCAGGACAAAGAGCGTCATTATACTGAGCTGCCGAGGTGATCCCACCACCGCTCAGGAAGTGTTTAGTTTTTGGTCAACGTTCAATTTTTCTGAGCTTCATTGCTTGAATTCTTAACATTTCCACAAATAAGTGAATTCCTGCAGGGCGGTCCAACAGAAACACAGCGTGTGTGTGTGTGTGTGTGTGTGTGTGTGTGTGTGTGTGTGTGTGTGTGTGTGTGTGTGCATGATGTTCTTCCCCACTGAGGCCCAATGGGCAGTTTCCATGGCGCCCAGACCTCAGACCCCTTCCACTGCCAGGGGCTGGACAACGTCATGGATAGAGCCTGATCACACACACACACGCACACACTCACACTCACACACACACACATGTAAACAGTCCCACACTCTCAGCCTCTGTCCTATCTCTGCACCATGTTTGGTCCCTTTACTGCATGAAATCATCTGTCTATGTCATTTAATCTCATGTTCAGACTTCAAGATTTATTTTTCTTTCAACAACGAAAAAATGCTGCCAGTGGGGCCAAACAGTGCCTCCAGCTCCCTGTATAACCCCATGTTTTGGGAATTGCCCAGAAAAGAGTATCAATGTCCTGAATCATTGCTGCACGGCATGAGAATCAAGACAAAAATGACATGTCTGCACAGAAATCCTGAGACAAGCTGATTTGTGTTTTAAATTACTTAACCAGGGACTTTTGTCAGGGCATTTTGCAGATCGTGCAGAAAAAGTTACAAGTTATTAAAAAACGACCTTTTTGCTGAATGAATGAGTTACCAACCCAGCACTCACCTGTGTGCTCCAGAGACACAGGTTTACTTTCTTTCTTTTCTGTTGATTGGTTTACACAAGATAATACACATGAGAAACAAAATATGTAATGGAGAGGGGCTATTCAGTGTAAAGGCTATAGTCCATTAAGAGTAAGGGAAGATAAAATATCTAGAAGAACGGACGTGTTGAGATGTCCCTCTGTTCCAACACACCAGATCCAGATGATCAGCTCGTCATGGAGCCCAGCTGAAGCCTCAAAACGACTCAGTCATTTGAATCATGTGTGTTCGAGCAGGAAACAATTAAAACATGCAGGGCCCCCGGGAGTAGGATTGAAGAACATGGTAGCAGACATACTTACATACAACTGTAGTTGAAGAACTGATTGCATGTGCTGAGGATTTTGCCCAATTAAAGTACAATATCAATTAAGACTGTGCCCTAATTTCTTAATCTCGCGTTTTTGTGAGACAAAATGAGTTAAAAGTCAAGTCATAGCACCAGAATTATTTAACTTTACATCGAGCTCACATGGTGCTGAAATGAATCTGGTGAAGGTGCAACGGTTAATGTGTGTTTATTTCAATAATTCATCCATTACTTTCAGCTTTTCAACACATTTTCCACTGTTTGCAGTAAACAACAACAAACAACCCTGCTTTGTGAGGGCGGGCAGGGCATATTTATTCTCTGTTGTTGGTGATGATGTGAAGCACTGCTGGTAAGTCTCTGTCTTTGATTGTATTTGTTTGACAGTTTATGCAGACACATAAAGAATTTAGTGTAGTTAATGAAAACTAGCAGAACACTTTATGTTTAGGTGCTACAGTTGTAATATATGTTGATATATGTTCATCAAGTCATGATTTCTATTTTCTTTTTCTAATTACAACCTTGATTGCAAAATAGTTGAGACACCACATAGCACACCTGTCAACCAAGATGGGACAGAAGCAACAACTGACTGGCTTTTTCATGATCTGGTATGAAAGGGTCGTCCTCGAAAGGCTCAGTCGCTCACAAGCAGAGATGTGGCGAGGTGCACCACTTTGTGAAACACAGGATTGTATCGTTGATATTGATACATGGGCGTGGGATCACACTTCGTAAAACAGTCGATTCTGTTTTTATTTACGTTTCCCACAGCCTTTTGAAATCGGTGGTGTAGTTGAGTCGCTCTACAATCCTCCCGTCCGCCCCCTGGCAGCTGCAGTATCCAGAGTATCGACCTGCACCTGTGAATCATCGCTGCTCAATCTGATTATCAGTCTGCAGCGACTACACCAAACTTTTAAACTCCTCTCCTACTTCTTAACTTTCACAGTTTACCCATTTCCAGCACCAGCCCTCTCTCTCTCTCTCTCTGCCACATCTCTCCGGTCACCTGTCACTAGAAATAAAGTTCTCTCCCACAAGTAGAAAATCCCAAGGAAACGGCTTAAAGTTCAAAAAGTTACAGCATCCTGAAACCCGAGTTGACTGCAGCATAAAGCTTTCTGATGTTCCTCAGCCCTCCACTGCAGGCTGATTGAAGATCAGCACATCAAACGAGGGCAGAAGGATATAATGATACAGAATACTGCATCAGGGAAACACTTTACAACCCTTCATCCTGAACTGCGAGGGGGAGAAAACAGTTGCGGTGCATGTGTTAATGTACTTTAATTACAGCAGAGACCGAGCTGGTTTTGACATCTGTGTTTGTGTGGACGTCTCAGCCCGCCCCGTCAGAAGCAGGTATAATGGCGATCGATTCCCCAGTGTTGGATGACGGCGACACAAGAAAACAGAAATATAAGCTGTGAGCTGGTATAAGTTTCTAAGAGTGTATCCAGTTTGATTTAATTAGCTGGTACTTATTGCATTCTTTGTCAGCGGTGTAATATGACTGACAGTTGGCGCGGCAGGCAGTCTGGACCCGATCCAAGTCCATCTCTGCTGTTAGTGTGTGTGTGTGCGTGTAACCTGCCTCTTCTAGTCTGACACTGTGCTTCGAACTCTCAGTATCACCCCGTCTGTGTGGGTCTCGCTAATTGTAAACCCATCACACCGTCCTCAGACATCTGGGGTGTGTTGAAGCACAGCTGCTAATGGATAAAATTCCACAAAGCTGTTTCATTAATAATGAAAAGTGCAGGATGTGTGTGTGTGTGTGTGAACGAGCTGGTGTTTGTTGAAAGACAAAGGTCAGGTCTGTTTATAACACTGAAGGTACACAGGTACTCCTCTCATGCCGTGACTCATTTGGTCCTTGTTCGCTAGCGGGAGGAGGAGGAAGAGGTCTGTCCATGTAAAGTACGTCTGTTCACGCACTTTATTTTGGACTCCTAAAAGGATGCACCTTGTCCTCTTTTTCATTCATTAAGGACAGGATGTGTGTCTCCGTGTGGTTTCCGCTTTGGTGACAGCAGCCTGGCAACTCTGTTGTTTTCAGATGACGTCATGTTTGTGGCCCCAGGTAGAGAGAAGCAGCTGCTCCAGGTGGAAGAGGCTGCGAAGACAGACCGTCGGTGAGTTTAAAAAGTAGCCGAGCCACAGAGGAATCATTTCGATTTCTTCGTGCTGTCCATCATGTTTTGTTAAGTGTCCAGACTCTGGAAGTCAAGAAGATAATTCTGGTAAATCTCGCAGTGCCATGGGGGAACGGTTGCCAAGAAGTACATGAGAGGAAAGCCTCAAAGTATCAACTTCTAGTGTCGGTTTGCAGAGACGGAGGGCGGACAGCCTGGCTGTTCCCTTTGAGTAAAACAAGTACAACAGGTGATATGTTGAGGTTTTGTTTTGGCAGCTAAGACAGAAAACACTGCATCAGTCATATAATTATTGTTGGCCTTGTTTTAAACCTAAACTTTGTCAAGATGTCTGTCAAAGCAGTTACAGAGCGAGCCTCCCCTAAAGGTTTGATCATGTAATCTGCAGAGAGGATGGTACGACCGGTCCCCGCTGGTCTGAGAGGCTTCTCTGCAGCATCAGCTTCAAGATTCCTGACTTCTCTGGGAATCAGCGGAAAGGAGGAAAAAAGGAAGAAAGATGTATCTCAGCAAATGGAGCAGAGAGGTGAGTCAGGGACAGACGACCGCAGATTTAGCCTCCATTGCTGCAACTGCCGGGTGTAACTGCTGTGGACCCTCTCGTGAAGCCATCACACACACAAGAGAAAAGATGCTTCAGATGGGGAAAGTAACAAAATGTGCAAAATCCTGCATTGATTAGTACGTTCGCCACCATTACAGATATTTGAATGGATGGGTAACGTACGCTATATTAATGCTATCGTTAGATGTTGTCAGTTAAATGAAGGCACTGTAGTCCAACACAATTCAAGCAAGAACAGGAACTAAATATCTTCTATCCGAACGAGCCTCTCTGTGTTTGTGTGAGGAAAGATTAATGATTAGCTCCCAGATGAAAACGCAGTTTTAACCGCTCTCTCTGGACTTCGGGCTCTATGTTGCTGCAGGCCGTCTCTTGGCAAACCCAGCTGAGCTCAAGTTGCCAGTCCAGTAACGACGGTCATAACTTGTGTTAAGAATACTTTTAGTGGCAACATGCCTCAAATCTAAAAACTCCACGCTGTAACCTTATCGCTCTTATTTTTACCTTCGGTCGGTGACGTCTTGTATACTCACATGTATGATGGATTAATCGGTTTTATCTTGATCGTCATGAGGATGTGGTCTCCCACACACGAATGCTAATGTGCCAGCATAAACACACACACACGCACACACACACACACACTGCCCCCAGATGTTTCTTGACATGGTCTGCTGTGACTCCGGTCCATTTGTTTATCCCTGCATGCGTAGTTAACTCTCCACGCTCTGCACAACAGAACTCTGCACTTTTCCACAGGAACTCTTTTCCACTCGCTCCTTCTTAAGTCTTCTGAACAGAAACACAGTACAAATATCCGTTAGCGCACTGAGAATGGTGGTGATCACCGGTTGCTTCTTGCATACTTTGACATAAAATCATAGTTATTGCATTAGTGGACGTAGAGCGAGAAAGAAATCATGAATACAGAAGGCTTTGCCAAAAGATGCCACTCTGGTTGTTACACATCTGCTCTCTGGCGTGAAACACCAGCAGCAAACCAACACACATATTTCCATGACTGTATTATTAGACATGCCATGGCAGGTGTCCCAAAAGTGCATCCAGATGAGCATTAAGTAATGCTGCAGTGAGGCTACTAATGCTGCTTTGTGAGAGTTCAAGTTTTAAACTTTCTTCATATTTATGCATGTTTCTTGTGCTACTATGCACTTCAATCTAACCTCTGTGCACTCTCTCACAGGGGTTTTCAATTACTAATTAGACGTCCAGTCGGGTCAAAGTTCAATGCTGCTGTACTGGGATTTGCCTGATGTCACAAAACTAGTGAGTATTCAAAAAAATTAGGTCCTATGAAAAAATGTCACGAGGAAAAGATGTGCAAGACAAGTATAAGGAAAAGAAAAACACACTGCTACAAGAATCTGACTGCACCACATAATGATGTGATGTGATCTGTGGTACTGCCACAAGGAATTGTGGGATGACATTGTCATAGTTTGTTCATGTGGTGTCAGAAAAAATCAGAAAAAAAGTATTTCGACGGGGAAAATTCATATGAACACCCTCAAATCAGAGCAACAACTTGGAGAGTCAGACGAAAGTAAACATTGGGTTGATAGATACACGCATATTTGTGAAATATGCATATATGCATGATCCGCTTCCTTTGCACTTCCTTGTCATTCTAACACCTGAAACAGCTGTCGATGTGTTGTTTAAAGGCTCTGTGATAAAATGCAAAACATGTTGCTCCCACATCCAGACTTGTTCCAGACCAAAGTTGGAGGAACAACTTCTGAACTTGGGAAGTGGGACCGTCCAGGAGCACGTGAATGCAGCATAATGCTAAAGGAGATTAAGGAGGAAGCACCTTCACAGGTGTCACCGTGGCTGCCACTTCCATACTTCAGGGTACTGAGGGAGCTGTCAATCAAGCCAGATGTGGACACGCCCACAAAGTCTCGTCAGGCAACGTAAATGAAAACACCTGTGTGAGAGGATGACAGGTGTGTGCAGATTTTACGTATGTAGTATGGATTATTGCAGGACCAGTACTTAGGATACTCCTGCCTGCACAGTTTCCACACATTTTCTGTTTTAATGTCTTTGCAGCACTTTGTAAACTTGTTTTTGTGGCATATAAATAAAATGTATTATCATGATTATGATATTATGACGATTGATTGCGACTGAAAGTAACTGCTGAGAAAATGTTTAAAATTACAACCCTGTATTGTAGCTGCACTCCCTCATGGTTTTGCAGACAGTCTGGGTGTGCTCACTTTGAGTTTGTCCTCCCAAGAAAGTGTTGGCTCGATGGACATGTTTTTACTAAAGTTGCCAACTTACAAAAGTTAGTTTGCTAAGAGCAATTTTGTACAACACAACAGAACAGATGGAGTAAGTGATGAAAATAATTAATAATAATCCCTCAATGTTCAGTTCGTGAGTGGGATTCAGCTACAGGTCCAGTCGTCCAGGCGCCGTCTTGCTGCAGATCACATCCCATCTCCAGTTCTCCTCACTCACCAAAGACATCTCCAGATCTCCACCGCCACCAGTGTCAAGGGTGTAGCTCCTAGCTGGCATGGTAATTTAATCATCTAATGGACAAAGACTCCTTCTTTACCTCTTTAGATATTTCTTTTGCTCTCAGAGTCGCGCCAGAAAACTCTCCTCTCCTCGGGTTTCTTCCTTAATCTCTCCTGCTTGAAATTCTGCAGCCACCTCCGTGCTCCTGTAGGTGAGAGTCGTGCAAACAGCTGCTCTGGGTCACATGCTCCGTCACATTGTTAACACATAATAAGCCCACGCACCCTGGTAAACATCAAAGACCGTCTTTTTCTTTGCACATCGATGCAACGTCCCCTCTGTTGTTTTGCTTTGAACACACACACCGTTAAAACTGCTGGTGTGAGGAGACGGAGAGTTTCTTGGAATACGTGTATACCATGCACACATAGCACACACACGTGCACACATGCACACACACACACACACACACACACATATATATATATATATACAGCCAAGGGCATTTCTGAAAAGAGCCCTTTGATGGTGCGGCCCTCACTCCTCATTTGCCGTTTGAGTTGGCATTGGCAGAGTTCTCCTGAGGTCCCCTAAACACACACACACACACACTCACACACACACACTCACACACTCACACACACACTCACACACATGCACAGCCCTGAAAGCCTCATGGAGCCTGCAGGGAGTCAAACTGCTCTCACCTGTTGTCTCTGGCAGCCTAAGAGGGGACGATTAGCGCCCAGCACTGACAATATGCTCTTTGTTCCCCTCTTTCTCTCACTCTCCCTCTCTGCCATCTCACACTCGCAGTCTGTCGCTTCTGCCACTGCTCACTTCTCCCCCTGCCCGTCCGTCTGTCCTCCTCTGTTTCTACCTCTCAATGTCTCCCTGTCACTCTACGTCCATCTTGCCCGCTTACTATTTCAGTCCCCCTTCCCTCTTCCTCTCGCTCGCCCCGCTTTCTGCCCGCCTCTAATGCCCTTGTGGCCATGAGAGCAGTGTGTGGAAAACAGTTGAGCACTTTATCACAGATCATCGGGGTAATCCCTTGCAAATACGCTCCGTGATGGCGCTGCGCACATGTGCTGCAGAGGTCTCATCAGTGGACCCAACACATCGACGGAGGTCAGATTTAACTCATTTTGCTCTGCACCGATAAAGACTACAGGGAGGTCAAATGTTTTAAACATTAGCATCGACGTACAGTACGCAGAAATGTGCGGTTCGCAGCACATGTTCCACTCCGCATGCATTAGCATTTATTAGCGAGGCCCCCGGTCATCCTTGGCTGGCATCTGTGGGTGAGAGGGTGTAACAGAGAGTGTCCCTCACGCCAGGAAGAGCACAGAGGCCACAAACAGCCCGCCTGTGACATTTCCACAGGCCGGGTCACAGATGTACAGCTGTATAAAGTGGCCTTTATGACCAGAGGGGAAGACCTCTGTGAGATCTGGGTAAGTCGAGCTGGCGTTCCTCCGTACATTGAAAACATAGTGGACGGTATTGGGAGGTTGCAGAGAGGAAAGGCGTGTCTGTCAGCTCGGTATCAGCTACACTTAAGAATGAAAATAGCATTCTTAAGAGTCTCCTCGGTTTCAGTCTTGTTCAGTGGACATGCAGCTAGTGGTCTGGACTATGAGCACCAGGGGAGCTTTGGAGAGGGATAGCTGGCCTGCATGCTAATATACTGTATATATAACAATAATAGATAATACTTACACATTGCACCTTTAAGTGTAGTGCCAGTCCAACAGTATAAACTGAAAAAGGTGTGTAAGTGCAGGCTGAAGTCAAAGCAGCTACAGTATATTGTCTATGAATATATGTGCATGATATCTGTACCAACAATGGAGACGGATTGTCTGACAGTAAAAGGGACCTTTGAGCTAATTATGTGAACATCCAGTCTGTGCACATTCACGTACAGGGAATTTTATTTATAGAGGCCAGAATAACAAAATGGCCTCACGGGGTTAAATTATCTGCATAACATATGACTATCTTCACCCTTGGACCCTCTACTTACGCAACAGAGGAGGACTGGAGAGAAGTAATAGCGGTAGAAATACAATATGATGTAGCAAGAATGACAATAATGAGTAATTGGAAGGTCTGTGGTCGATCCTCGGCTCCGGCTGCATGTTGAAGTGTCTTTGGGCAAGATGCTGAACCCAAATTGCTCCCAATGGCTGTTCCATCGCAGTGTGAATGAATGCACGAATGGCTGAGCATAGAAATATTGTGGGGCGCTTTGGTTTTATCACTCCTGATGAGCAGGTCAGCACCTTGCACAGAAGCCTCTACATCAGTGTGTGAATGGGTGAAACTTTCTTCTTCTGTCCAGAGCGTCTGCAGGTACCAGCAGGCATCGTGTATGAAGTTGGCAGCAGCAAACCCACAGAGCAGTCCAACATGATGGGCTGTTTGTTTGACTCTTATCACACCTGCTGATAAAGTGTTTCCGTTCACCCTGACCAGTGTGCAAACACAACACAACCAACATCGCCTGTACAATGTACACATAACTAAACAATGACTGTAGTGTGAGTGGAAAGGGGAAAGCAAAACAGAAACACATTTAGCATCATAGCCACCAAATTATATCATGAAACACGTCAAGTGACCAAAGTGTTTTGCAGAGAAATCAAAAACACATTAAGATCATTAAAATGAAAGTAAAAAAGATCAATGCATCAGAGATATACACTCGGCTTTAGTCAACAGAAACACTTACTCACCTAACTGCCCTCTTGTTTCTGTTGGCCCCTGTGACGCTGCAGCGGAGTGACTCGGTTTGAGTTGGCGCTGGAGAGCAGCTGGAGCACAAACACTACCTGTCAGCTCCTGGAGGCTCGTATCGTCCCGCTGTGGTGCCGTCTCCCGGAAAGCAGTGGCAGCCCGAGTCTGTCTTCGACATTCAACGCTAGGCTGCGGTTCATACATGTATCGCCTGGCCCTGTGAAGTAATCCATAATGTCCTGTGTCATGTTAGCTGACCTGAATTACTTTTTCAACGCTGAGCTGCAGTGACAAACCCTGGCAGAGAAAACAAAGTGGTATCTGAGCCAAACTCTCAGTCGTTCTTCCACCTTTCATTGATGTCAGGAGTCATTAGGAGATGACAGAAGAAACTCGGCTGCCTCAGCACCGGCTTTACGTCATAATTTATGTCTGCTACATGCAGAGAACAATGATTTATTATGCTGTTACTTAACATGGACAAGTTAAACGTGATGTCAGAGTTTTGGTTTTAGTCACTCAGTATTGTTACTTCAAGATTGTGAGATTAAAGGGGCAATTTGTAAGATGATAAAGAAGCAAGTTTGCTACTTAGCCTAATAAGTAAGCAAAATAAACTCACAAAATGTCAGGAAAGTAAATATTTTAGCCAGTCAAAGCTGCTGTAAATCACCTCTGTACTTTATCCTTGATCTTCAAACTGGCATCAAACATATTGAGAAGTGGAATAGAGGAGTGTAATCTGAGTGTTATGTATGCCAATTGTGATGGTTTCTGCAAAGTGATAGAAGGTTTTTCAATTTTATGAATGGTTAGCATCTGGCAGTGTTGAGTTAAAGTCTTGTCAGAACGTAAATTTCATCCAATTTGTTAAATCTTTGCGGGGGATGGAGCGAGATCCTGGACCACCCAGCAGATTTTGGCCTCCTCCAATGACGACTCAATTTTTGTGTGTGCTACAAACTGCATGACAGTGTTTGTCAGTCAGCATCAGTTGTCTCACACAGTTCAGGGCTAAGCCTCGTCAGCCTTCACAGAACAGGCGTATTGGTCATTCCTGTGTTTGTGGGATGGACTGTGGAGCGGAGACAGCAGCTCAGACCTGCTCAGTAACAAACACCGCCCCAGTGAGCTGTTAGGAACACAGCCATTGCTGTGCTTTAGGGCTTCACTGATGGGCCATGACAGATTGAGTCCCCCCCATGGATCGGGGCCTCTCTACTCTCAGACATGCTGGAGCTTTATTAGACTTCAGTACGCCTCCCTGTGGAACCACGTCACCCAGCGTGACCCGAACCACTCCGGGCCCTGATTGGCAGCGAGCACCCGCAGCCGGGGGCCTCGGCTCTCTCGGGCCGGGGGAAATGGTCTCGACACGTGCTGTAAATCAACAGGCCAGAACAATAACACCCAAGGAAGCTAAAACTCTCCTGTCGGTGAACACGCATCATAACTCACGTCTGTTTAACCTGGACAGAACAGGGTTTAATCTGAAGGGGCTGAGCGCTCAACGCTTGAGCCAAACTGAAACGTTACATTACTTAATACACACTAACTCAATCATTTATGACCGCATTCTTGCCCATGCACTGTGAGAAATGTTGCTTTTCAAAGACGTGGCTATGTATCAGAAATTCACACACAATATTCATGTATTTCTCAGTCCTGGAGCCACAAGGTTCTCCGTCCAACAGCTGCGATAGATGAAGCATTCTTGCTAACAGGATTTATGTAGAGAAGTGAGAGCAATCAATGTTTTAGCTCATCCCTCTGTTGAGGCTGAGAGAGTTTGCGATGCTGGCTGGAGCTTTATAGGATCAAGAACACAGTAAAGTACATTATTGAATGATGACAGGCAAAGCTCTGGCTGATTAATGCTCTACACAGTGGCGGCTTTCCCAAAATCATATCACAGTGCTGACATGCCGAGACAACGTATGAACAGAGAGAGGCAGGATATATTCACCCTTCTGCTTAAGACAGATCTCGGTGCACATATTTTGCTGCTTGGCCTGAGTTAACCCAGTTTCAGTCAAGTTTTAGTGAATATGAACAACTTTGTCCAAAAGTTAAAAGCCAGAAACTCAAGAAAATACATCTAGTGCAGGCGCACAAGGAGGATGAGGATAACTGTAGAGTCCAGGGGCCTCCCAGCGTGCACTTGAGCAACAGAGTTGCGAATGTTATGTTTCTGTCATATGAGATTAATTAATTGAGCAGCAAGTGTTGCATGTGTTTCCTTCTCCCCGAGTGCTGATGATCAGCCTACTGCCACAGACAAACATGCACTTAGCAGAGTCTTAAGCGATACGTGACACCCAAGATCAAATCATGACGTCGTGTCCTGTCTGCTCCGCTAGCTTCTGTAACTCGGTGCAATCCCTCTTTCATCTGTCTTTCTGAGAAAATTAAGCATGTCCCTGAGGTGTACTGTCCATATTCGGAGATAAAACAGCTCCGCTGCAGCACTTGATATCAGCAGAAGTTTAAATCTTCTTTTCACCCGAATTTCTCTAAGTTGTTCTGGTGTCTAAACCTAATCACACCTGGTACCAGGTACAATCAGATATCTGATATATACTTATTTAACACTTTGTATTGCCAATGTGTGAATGGATGTGTGAATGTCCCTACTCTCTTGGCTGCATATAACAGCCTGTGGATTGATTTTAACGTAAAGGACTGGGGACGGGTTGCAGCACCAACAGTGTCCAACAGTAGCTAACGTTAGAGTCCGCTAACGTCAACAAACAACTGCCACCCACCAGAATAAAGTCTTATCTAGTGAAGCCTGTTTGTCAGATGAAAATGTTATCATGTTTTTAAATTCTCTCGACATCCCGTTAGAAATATCCAGTTTTGTTGCCACAAACAGACGGAAAATGTTGGAAGTCTGGTTAAAAATACGCACTGGTTTCACCCTTACAAATGATGAAACTCCGTCTCACACAGTGGTCTCTGGCTTGGCAGCTGCCTATTATCCAAAAATGTAATGACTGAGAGTGAGATGAATGAGATAACATTTCTTTTTGAGCTGTCACGGTCTTCACTGGAAAAAAAAAAAAAGAAGACTCAGAGCAGTAGATAAATGTGTGTACACGACCCTCCCTACCAAACAGACAACATAAAACTCTCACTGGAAACACTACGAGCCTTGTCTGTTTTCTTGTCTGCCTTTTTTCACTGACCATATCTCTCACTCCTCCACATGTCAAAATCATTCAAGGTCTTTCTTTCATGCCTGCTGCACTGAGGAGGTTGTTATGAGTCAGAGTTACTGACTGGAAACCTGAACATCAGTGTGTTAGATCTTTATTATCTCAGAGATCAGTTTTCTGCTGTACAGTTTGGCATAGGGGCGCTTTATCTCACATCATCCTCCCTACAGCGTGTCTCCTAATCTCCCCCCCCACCCCGTGCCTCAGTGTTAGATGAGGGCATGAGGTGACCTAACACACACACACACACACACACACACACACACACACACAGTATAGTTAAAAAAACACCTTTCTTTGTGTAACAATGATACAATTCAGCCAGATTCAATTTGAATAAATTCAAAATGCTACAAACTGCTCAGACAAGCCACCTCCAATAGACGCCACTGGTGTTTGTGCTTCTTCTTCATTGGAGGGTTTGGAGTCGAGGCTTTTGAGTGAGTTTTAATGTTTGGTCTAAAAATCAACAGTCCGGACTCAGTAAACGCAAGGAAACGCCCGCTCCGTCGAATAAAGATTTGCTGTAGTTTTATCTGGTTGGAAATCTTGTGCAAGGATCCAACTGTGGCTGTGATTGTTAATAGTTCCCCTTGAAACGGGCATGAGTAATTACGCGCCATTTGATGTGGACTTTTATACTTATTCCACAAAAACACAAACAGTCATTCATTTGGTTGGAATAAGTCAAAATGGAAAGGGTCGAGCCAAATGTAAACTTAATGTGTTGTTTTTCCAGATCTTTGGGAGAGACGGGGGTAAGGTGAGATTGGATTAAAAAATCAAATAGGTTTTTGGGACGAATACAAAAGAAACAGGACTTTTATGTGTCCTCGTCAGAGTAGGCTGTGTCCGTTGGCGGCTGGTGAATGTGTGCTCTATGTTCTGACAGACAGAAGAATGAGCTGCTTTATTACCTCTGCACACGGCTGCCAATCATTATAGGTATCCCTCACACTCTGCTGCAAAAACAGCCAGAATATACTGAGATATTTAGTTCCAGGTGCACTATATTCACTGTCGTCCCACTATAATAATCTGCACTGCATGCAGCATTCCTGCAGTGAATAACAAAGTCCCTCTACACAGGGAGGATTTTCTCATCTCCACCTTTTTGCCATGCACCCCTGTCATTTTATCTGTTGTGGAAAATCCACATCCTCCCATCTTCCTCAACCATCTCCACACTCCACCTACTCCCCAGTGTCCGACTCAAATCCCGGCTGATCCTGTTTTATCGCCACAAAGCATCCTGGAGCCGGCTCCTCCTATCTGATGGTTTTTGGTCGCTGCCTCTCCTCCAACTTTCATTTCCAGTGTTGATAAGCATCAAATACTATACACGGGAAAATAGATTGGGTCATGTTGGATCGCACTGACAAACAATCATCAGCGGACGGAGTTTGCTCGCAGGCCAAGGAGATGGATCTGTAGACAGCTGTTATGATTTTCTCTGTCGCACTTTTAGGACTTGTTTTTCTCATAAGTAAGCAATAAAAGGATTCTTCATCTTGTAAATGGTAGTTTGACAAAATACCAATTTGAGGTTTAAATATTTAGCTAGTAAGCTCCAGAAGAAGCTTGTAATTGGACTCGGATTCCAGTTCTTTCCAGTTGCTGTCGAGAGATTGAAGAATGAAATGTTGTGCGTCTATCTGTGAGCCACAGAAAGAAGATGTGGTGGATTATTTGGTTTTAGTTGATTGTCAGTCAGACATAGGACAGAGGTCGCCTGCATCAAAGTCACAGGCTTTGTTCAGCCAATCGTTCACAACATTTTTACTATATATTCTGGATGTTTTGGATTATTTTTCTTAAAAAAGGGATTCAGGAGCTCAAGATGTGTGATAGCAAGAAAAAAAGTGCTTTTTGAAGCTTTCTGTATTTTGATTTATTTGCTTTGTTTTGTTGAGAAACATAACGTTATAAATTCAGGTTTGGGAAGTAATGGACTACATTTAATGGGGATTACGTTAAGGTACTATAATCAGCCAAAATTACATTTCAGAATATGTGTAATTAGATTTTAGTGACGATGTCAAAAAATACTACATTTTTGATTACTTCCAAAGCTCCTGTGCTAGCGGTGTAAACACCAACGCTGCCCTGGTAGTCCAGTATGGCTAACTGAGCTAACAAGCTAACAGTAGCTGCAGTCATGGATGTATAAATAGGATACAGTTAGCAGCAGCTAGCAGTCAGTTTGGTGATATGCTGCTCCTAGTTGTTGGCGGTATGAATTCAACAGGTGGCTTATTCTTACATATTGCACCTTTAAAGGGGCACTATGTAGTTTTGAACAGGGAATTAAAATTCAGAATTTTAATATTTACAATATTAATGAGGTAATAATACAAACTCAGAAATATTTATCTTTTCCATAACTGAATAAACAAGCTGTTCTCATGGGGGGAAAAAAGGTCCAGATCTATGTTTGAAGCTAGAAAGGTGGCAGGGTCCGCCACATATAAACAAAGTAAAAGAGTATGAAACTGTGTTGTCTTTTAAGATCCGTTTGTTTATTCATTTTATTCATTTTTATTGAAAACAAAGAGAGTTTGTTTATTTAGATTGTTTAGGCATTCAAAAAAATCAGTCAGTGAAGATCTCTCCAAAACTACATAATGCACCTTTAATAAACAGGAGTTGCCTTTCGTGCTGAAGTGAATCCTGTTTGTTTAAACCTGGCGACTGACAGAAGTTGTTTGTTGAGGCTTTAATGACTGATCTATCAATTTTTAATAATAACGCAGCCATAGTTACGACTCACTGCAGTACGCCTTACTAGAAAGTGATACCTTGAAATATAAAACGAGGTTTACAACCAACAGCTCTTGTATATTTTTAAAGCGTGCAGCTACTTTGCTGTATTACTGGAAGCTGTTGTAGCCTCTGAAGCATCCACGGAGGGTAACATCACTCTCCTCAGGGGCCTGTACTTAATTCACTGTATGCTGTTGGCACCGGGGCAGTAAGGTGATCTACAGGCTATCAGCAGGCCATCAGTATCATCCAGGCTATCTGTGTCATCTCCGGCATGTTCCAACCCAGGAGCCAGATTCTGTCTCCATTTCCATTACTCCATCGCAAAAATCAAAGATGAAAGATAGCTGCGTGCTCGGGGACCAGACGGCCCACCATCGGAGAGGAGAAGCGATCTCTCCCTCATTTGAGTTTTTTTTTTGCAATTAAGTCTTTGTTTAATCTCTGGCTCCTCGGTGTGTTTTCCACATGCCACCCAAATTCCATAACAGTGCTGCTTTATGCGGCGGCGTACCCTGCCAACACTTACCATATCAGCGCACACGACTGGAAGGAGCCAAGCGTTTGTTGAACCTCACATTTTCAGGCACGCTCAAACACAAACGCCCGCTCTGGCACTCACTCTGTCAGATGGCATCGGTCTGGTCTTGCATAAAACAAAAACCTCGAAATCTTAGACAAGTATCAGAACAAGGCAGAACTCTGTCTAGCCTGCACACACCCCCACCTCCCTTATACACACACACACACCCCGCCCGCTGACCCCCACCACCATATGCCAAAAATTATCATACAAGTTTCTCTTTGTATCCATATTTAAACATGATGGAGAAGAATTGAGCCTTTATACGAGGGGGAGGTTGTGTGTTTATCCAGCAGCGCCAGCACCAGGAAACAAGAGAAAGCCCCCATTGCTGCTGGTGGAAGCAGGAAAGGGTCGGAGACTGCGGGGCTGGCGGGAGGAGAGGTGAATGGAGACGGGGAGAGAGAGTGAGAAGGAGAAAGGAACTCTTTGAGTGACAGTAATTTAGGAACCTGCACTTTTTATGATTTTCCTGCTTTTGGGAAAACATACAGACTTCTGGGTATAGCACTTGGGACCAAATCAAAGACGTCTTTTACCATCAAAAAGTGTGTGTGTGTGTGTGTGTGTGTGTGTGTGTGTGTGTGTGTGTGTGTTTTATTTTTTATTTAACCTTTATTTAACCAGGAATAGATGTGTGCATGGATGTACTTGTTTGTTTGCTTGTCTGTCTGTTATACATATATATGTAGCCTACATAAAGTAAACCAGTCCCCAAATAAATCTTCAAATCCAACTAAAATGATTGATTTCTCTTCACTTTTTGTGAAAATAATCTACAGTGATACTGAGATTTGTGCATATTTTCCCAAAATGGATACAGTGACATCTGTTTTTGGACATCTTTCTGTAAACATTAAGCTTTAAGCCTCTTAGTCGACTTTTCTCCTGGCGCTGGTTGACTTGACATTTGAGAGGCATCATTGGAGAGCCACTGGTAACTTCTTCCTAGCCTCCATGTTACCTTGCAAGAATTATGGGCTCAACTTCCAGCGCGTCCCGTCACTTAACCAGAACCTGCAGTTTCCAAGGTAATGGCCCCAATAGCCCCAATAGCACACACACGAGTCACATTGGAAAGAAGTAGAATGGGGAGCGTTTGCTGATTGGGAAGACGATGGCGAGCTGTAGACCGATGCCAACGTCTCACCAACATCTTCCCAATAAGCAAACGCTCCCCATTCTACTTCTTTCCAGCGTAACTTCTATCTGCTTGTACTCCGCTCTTGGAAGCTAGCAAGATGGCAAACTAGTCTAATTTGGTAATGTTAGCTCTGATTCCCAGTAGACATTAGCCCATCCTGTGTCATAGGCAACTCTCACACACTGTTTTAAAAAAAAGTCTGTGCTGTGTTTGTCCCACATTATAACAAAGCTAGCTCTGGCTTGAAAACATTATGATTGTAATTGTGATTCAAATCACAACATCGAGTAATGAACGTGCTCAAATCACACTATACTACCTTACCATACTAACGACATTAGCCCCACAGCTAGTTGGCTACCCGTGTGTGCCATTGGAACTAAAGTGATATTAAAAACGAGCCGACTTCAGGACTTTTTGACAAAATAAGCACAAAAAGAAACTGAATACCAATGATATACTGATTTCTTAACATAATTTAAACTTTCAGCAAATTCATTTGACTGTATTTTGGCTAAATAACCCAAAGTTTTTTCATGTGTAACACATAAGGCTCACACATTTGCTATAAATATTTTGTTTTACTGTTTCCTCAGGCAGCACAAGTCCTGGATCCCTAGTAAAAGTTTTAGTATCATCAGTTGAAATTTAAAAGCATAAGCCAGCTCTAAGATGCCGTCCTCAAAATGTTTATTTTCTGTCATTTCCTTTAACACCAGATCTGACGTTTTTAGTGCCAAAGGCTCTAAAAGGCATGAATTATTCTGCAACTACGGGCCAGAAAATTATTAAGAAGGGAACAAAGTGTAGGAATGCAAAGGTTTTGTAAATGGTCCTACTGATGGATCTGTGTTTTTCGTCAGTGTCAAAACAGAGCCAGGACTGAATGGGCCTCCTCATGACCCTCTGGCCTCAGTTCCAAATTTCAGGCTGCTCAGGAAGGCCTGAGGTTTGGAGGTTTCTAACCACAGCGACCTTCTCGCTCCCTTCGCTTCATTTTTTAGCTTTTTTATCCGAAATGAGACACTGGATAAATTACGTTGACTATGAAGGGCCCCCTTGTTCACTTAGAATAATAAAGAAAGGATACCCTGGTGGAGAACTTTGCAGTAATTTTGCCTGTAAGTGTTTGAGTTTGTCTGGGCTCAAGAGTTGGCTGAGCAGAGAGAGAGAGAGAGAGAGAGAGAGAGAGCAGGGGAGAGCCTGTCTCATTCCCTCCATGATGGATGAGCCTATTAGCTGTCTGGTGTTAGCGCAGGTTTAGCCTTACACCTCGGCCTCGGGACACACACGTGCTGATGATGGGGAAAAAGAAAGAGGAACTGCTGAGGATGAGGTGCAAAGATCACTATCCTTGCATCTGCATACCAAGTGTGTTTTTTCATCAAGGTTTGACACCTGATGTTTATCCAGGTCACACTCCTGGATCATGATATTTACGTCAGCAGTCCTGGCTTCGTATCTGCGTGACGTCTCTCTGAGTAAAGTGCTAATGCATCACCAACAATGTGAAGAGACATATGTGTAAGTGTCAGCATATTTTAAATATAATACTCTGTGGTTTTCTGGAGATATTACACCCAAATAAAGCGCCGATATCAGATTTCACAAAGCAAAATTTACCAGAGGCTCGTGTCCACATAACAAAGTTTGTTTCTGGCGGTCAAGTGCTGGCAGTGCGCTCGGGAGCGCTGGGATGAAGTGCTTGCTTGTGCGGTGAGAAAAAAACCATGCTGCACATTGGTTTTGATTGACATTAGCTAACAGCATGGTAACAGAGGGCTGACTGCACAGTTAGTAACATGCTTACAATGCATACGGTTACAAAAGCATCACAGTCATCAGCAACAGTCAGTGTACGGCAGCTCTGGATGGAGAGACACACCCACAGCAAGCTTCTCCTCCATTTTCTTGGCTACCGAGTTGAGAAGTCCCACTGCAACTAATATATGATTGGTTGTAACTTATCAAACACTGTATTGTCAATAAAGCTGATACATTGCTCCTATAGTCCAACAGGAATCACTGTTATAGTGTGTTTGGTCAGTAACCTGTGTCTCTCATGCAGTAAAAGAGATAAGACACTTTCTATTCATGCCCACTTTATCCAATCAGGACAGAGAACTCTGTAAATTTGAGCGATTTTTGAGCTTTGAAATAGTTTGATGAAGCTATCCAAACTCAAAGTTAAAGTAAAGTAAGATACAAAATAAAATATGAAAAATAAAGGGAGAGAAACACGCAACACTCTTTTTGCAACAAACGAAAAAGAAAAAACTTGACTCTGTTCCCACATTTACAGTCTTACATTAAGTCATGTGATACATTCCTGTGCACATTCACAGGCACAGATGCACACATGCTAACATCCAACCCCTCCACACACACACACACAAACATACATTAACAACACGCACACACACACCCTTCAGACGTGGACTGTTTCCAGAGAAGAGTCCACCTGATTCCCTCATCCATCCACAGGTTATAAATAGGACTCGTTTGACGTACCAGCGCCGAGGCTTACAGGGTGGGCCTGTGGGGGGCGGGGCGGGGTTTTTAGGAGGCGATGGAGGGTCAAAGATAGTTGATATCCCTGTGCTTGTCCTCTACCCGCTCTCACTCTGTATATAACCCCCCTGCTCTCTCTCTCTCTCTCTCTCTCTCTGCTGCCAGCTCTGTCTCACATGCATCGCTTTTTTTTTTTCTTTCTTTCCCTCGGTCTCTATCTCTGCCCACCATGTGTCCCCCCTCACTCACTCGGTGCAACATGTGTCACTCGCACTCTCTCTGGCATGCACCGTATCTCTCAGGCACTCTCTCCCTTTCCTCTCTCCCTCCAGCTGACAGCATGTAATTGAAATGGTCAAACACATGAAAAATATGACAAATGGTAAGAGGTATTTGTGCCTCATCATCATCATCGCCGCGTCTCGCTCTCCTTTCAGCTGGAGCTCGGTTGACAGCTAGTAATCTGACTGCTCAGACACATGGCAAATGCTCAGAGGTATTTGTGCTTCATCATCATAATTATAATGGACCCCAAACCCTCTCTCTGCTCGCCCCCTCCCCGCCGACCTGAACCTATCTACACACTTGGCTGCGGCACAGAATGAGTCGACATGTGTGAATATAGGAATAATGATTCTTCGGCCTGCTCATGTCGAATTTCCCAACAGCGTCCCTGAGAAACGGGATACGCAGATTAACAAGATCAAAGAAGATCAGCGAGATTAAATGCAGAGTCTAAGTGAGCGGGGAACAACAAATTGATTTTAAACCCCCGTCTTTAGTGTGAGCGTATCATTTTTGGCTCACATTGTGTGATCACTGCTGAGCCACCGCTGAAGTGCCCTAAACTAAACAAGCCAAACTTCCTGCATGGTGCCGTGATGGAGGCTTCTTCTGGTAAGAAAACACAGATAGAAACAGTAATCAAGATAAGACCGCAGGAACCACGCTGAGCTGCTGGGACCTGGGTTTCATCACCAACTGTCAGGCCTGACAGCAACGCGACACACTGATAAAAAAAGGTGACGGGTTTGGTCACACTGTGGCACTCTGATCATCCACAAAGGATACTAAAAGACAACACACACCCCAGCCACAGTCTGTTCACCCTGCTGCCATCGGACGAGAGATACAGAAGTATCTGCTGCTTTAACACCAAACTACAGAGCAGCTTCTCCTCTTTTCTTCTTCCTTATATACTGCATATTTACAGAGGAATTAACACCAGTGTTGTAAAAAGCAAGATATTGTGTTAAAATGTTACTTTGGTAAAAGTGAAAGTCGCCATATAAACAGTAACTAGTAGCTAAAGTTGACAAATGAATGTAGTGGAGTAAAAAGTGTTGTATTTGTCTCCAACATGAAGTGTTGTGGAAGAATAGCAGAAAATGGAAACACCTGAGTAAAGTGGAAGTACCGGTAGTAACAGTTGTCGAACATTGACATGTTTAAGCTACTCCTGCGTCCTTCATTTTATCAATTGCTCAGTTCATTTTAAAACATGTGTTGTAATGTTGGACACGACAACTTATGGTCCACTGACTAACTCTGGATGGAGTCGCTCAGTCGACATGACGGTCATGAAAAGCTCCAGAAAATGTCATATAAGGGTATTAAGTGAAAGGACTAGTTTGACATTTTGCTACATAAGCTTTAGAGGTGCCCATAGGTGGATTTTGTTACCTTTGTATGGCTGTTTTCCCGCTTCCAGTCTTTGTGCTAAGCTAAGCTAACTGTCTTCTGGCTGCAGCTTCATATTTACCACGAAACGAGAAAGTAAATATGCTTTTTTTTTTTCAACCATTATTACCAAGGTGAAGAGCGAACCTACGCACTGAACTTTTAGTTGTTTTCATATTTCATTATCAGTGTTCAGACATGGTGAAGATTTTGTGATCTGAATTAATAAACTTATTTTTTTAGATAACTAAACAAGAATTTCTTATTTTGCCTTTATTCAAAAGGAGAATTAGAAAATGATAACAGAAGTTTTGTTGTTGTTGTTGCTGCTCACAGAATAATTATCTTTGGGATGATGAAGAACTGAAACATGACACAGATGTCCTTCTGTAACACAACACCACCCTGGGATTCCTCCATGAACAGGCCTGTTTTAATGGTGTCTTAAGAGGTTTTCAGCCTCCACCGAGGGTCTAAATCTGCTGGAGTCTGGCAGCTGAAGAGAGGCTCTACAGCATGGATCTGTGTTGGTTTGTTTTTTGTGTTTCATTAAAAAAATGCTTTCATTTGTTTTGTGGAAGAGTCCTAACTAGTTATATATTTTAGTTATAACACAGTCTTAACATAAACTCACATTTACTGCAGAGATATCACTGTACTGATTGCAACATACTGTTATTTTTTTTGCCTGCCACATGTAACATCACGTAGCTCCATCTATTTGTGATGTCTGGTCTTTTTCTGATCGAGGTATCAGTTGAATCAGGATCCAAATAAAGCTCGGTGGTTAGAGAATCATTTGTGTCTTTTCATTTCAGAGCGCAGCGCAGAGCGCCGCAGGCAGACTTAAATTATACCGTCCCGCTGTTTTATTGCAGCTAACTCATGTCGATAATGATTTGATAACACGACACTACAGACAATTACACGCACAGGAATGTCGGCAGGGAATGCGACGTCTGGAATATCAACAACTGCTCCCTGCTGCCAAATGCATAATCAAGTTGTTTTGGTATCTCCAGCTATCTAAAGCAGCCATCTTTCAGCTATCCTAAGCAGCTATCTTATGTCTCTGTCCCCTCCGACATCAGACGGGGGACAGAACAGCGAGAGGCAGACAACACTGGATACACTGATAGTGCAGGGGTCTTGTTTTCCCATGTGCGTTGCCAGGATGTGATGTATAAATAGGCACGGAGCTGTTTGTGTGTGAGTGCAGGCTTAAGTTATGTGACTATAGCTTGATAGGGGCTGTACGAGGCTGCGAGGCCGCAGCTTTGTGGGCAGCTCCGTTGGGTCGGGCTGTCGGTATCTTCTCATGTCCTGAGATCTGAGAGGCCTCTCCCAGGAGGTGGTGACGGGCGGCAGAAGGGCACGGATTCAGAGTATTTTGGTGTTAATTGAGCTTATTGGCCTGCTATTCACAGCCTTGACATGTGATTGATTTAAAGGCT
This sequence comes from Pagrus pagrus, assembly GCF_965226575.1. NCBI lineage: Eukaryota > Metazoa > Chordata > Actinopteri > Spariformes > Sparidae > Pagrus > Pagrus pagrus. The sequence goes on along the minus strand of NC_140188.1, from coordinate 19,963,347 downwards.
AGTGTGAGGCTGCGACAGGGCTGACCTCTCTGGTGGCGGCTCCTTAGATACGGCCTCAGGACTGCACAGCTGTGAGGAGTAATCCTCTCCTTTCGTTTTTTCAAAGAAGCGCGAGCAATCTGCCCTCCTTCAGTATTTTATTAGTTTTCCGACAGTACAGAGATGAAGACGAGAAGGAGGGAAGGAGAGGAGGGGGGAAATGTGAAGGCCTGGCAGGGGGCCGAGACTTGAACCTGTGCACCGTGGAGGGTTTCTCAGACGGGTGCACAAGTTGCACAAAAAGCCATTAAACATTTACCTGATTACTGTATTTCAATGAAAAGATCCTGTAATTAGAATTCAAGGCAACATTATCTACTACTAGACCACCTTTACACAACTAGCCTACTTCCTTAAATAACAATGCAACAGTATTTTCATGCCCTCATGCAAAGATGATGATAGAGGAATAGATCAACATTTTGGGATTTTTACTTATGCACCGGTTTAGCTTAGCACAAAGTCTCGAAACAGCTAGCTTGACTCTGTCCATCAGCCAATGTCTCAACTAGAAGCAGCCTACTAGTGCCTTTAAAGTTCACACATTAGCATATCATATCTCAGGAAGTTAGCAAAACTAGCTGTCCCTGTTTCCAGTTGCTAATCTGAACTAACTGACTCTTGTTTCCCACTTTATATTTAGCACACAGACGTGAGAGCGGCATCAATGTTCTCGTCCATCTCGCAACAAAAATGTTGAACTATTCATTTAACCTGGATCCAAATACCTCACCGACTTCTCTCAGTTACTCAGTATTATTGTAAAGCAGGATTTACATGGCATATTTGAATGTCAAGTTAACTTCTGTATGCTTTTTCTTTCGTTAAGTACAGTTTCGAAACATGATTGACAGGCCTTGACAAAATAAACGGCAACTGCAAGTGTTATTTCAAGTCAGATATGCTACTTGTTCCTTTAACCTTGCTCACTCCACCACCCCCCTCAGTCCATTTTTAGTCCTTCCAGGCCGGCCTGGCCGACAGTCTACAGTCTTTCACTAGCTGCTCTCCGACCCATAGTGAAATACAATCAATCCCAGCACTTACCAGTGCAGGACGCCTGTGGAGAATTCATATTCTGGGAAAGAAGAATATAACATCTTCTCCAGTTATACAACTTTGGCACACAGGCTTTGTTTCTTCTCATGTCCTCCCGCAGAAATTCTAACAATTTAAACGACAAGATATCATTGTTTAGACTTCCCTCCCCTAAAAACTTTATCTTTAAATATTTCTAAATCCTCTGACCCCACTTTCCCTCTGTGCAAAGCCTCAGCCATTCAAAACACCCCCACCTCTCTCCACTCCGGCTGTATGGCCGCGCAGTAGTATTGCTTTCAACTGCATTGCTCCCCAAGGACATCCAAGAGTGGACCTGAGTGTGCCCAGAAACTTCAGCCTTTAAAAACAAAGCAGAGACGTTTAACTGTTGCAAATTGAGTCATGCGGCATTAGCTCTCCAGTGCAAACACGCACACATTGCATGCATGACATACATAAACACACACACATCACAAGTATATTTCATTTTGTTGACATGGTTAAAGGACAGAAGATTATAATCCACATTTGCTGAACTCCTCCTTTATTTTTCTCTTGTACAAACACTGTACACTGTTGATACTTTTATAAATCCCCCTCACAGGGACTAACGGAGCCCATTTGTTTTAGAAAGCCCTTTAAAAAACTTTCTGCTCTCGTTGGCACCTCACATTCATTACATATTTACAGAAGAACCAGAGAGAGTGTTGACATCCGGACTTCATGATCCCGCTAAAGTATGGATAAACATCCTGAGGTTGACACATTTATAATCTGCACTGATAAATATTAATTATGGTTACTTTACCTACACTGTGAGAAAACTTCATCACAAAACTTTGCCTTTTTCTTCCCACTGAGGACACCTTGGTGCTGTTGTCAACATCTGTGCTTCTATTTTTGTGTTTCTCTGCTTTTACGAGTTGATGATTTGGCTGCAGACTGAAGCCCTATGGAGCTGTTTCCCACAGGAGCCATTTTGAACTTATGTCACACCCGGGGTGGGATAGTTCAGAGTGAGGCCAGCTGTTGAGCACCAACTGTTTAACCTTCTTTGCTAGACTAAATATTATTAATCTCTTATGATAGACTTATTTATATGCAGCGATGAATGCAAATCTTTACCTTTTTTAAATGTACAGCATGTGAATAAGTCACATATTTTTCAAAAGGGGCGGCAATTGAATATTACAAAGATGTCCATAGATTGTTGCACGCAGTCAAGATTCTTTAAATGTGGCACATTTTTACCAGAAATCAGCAATTTCTCAGACTTTTGACTTAAAAGTGTAATTTGTTGAATATGGCCAGAATTCGAAGGTAGCTCCAAAAACACAGGGGGCAGCATATCACCAGAGTAACGGACAACTGCTGCCCTTTACTTGCTAACCTTGGCTGTAGCTAGCTAATGCCGGCTAATTAACTCATTGCTCAGTTAGCCATGGGGCCAGTGGCCGAAGGGTTTGTCTGGGCCAGGACCTCAGATCACAGCGGGAGTCACCGCAGGTGACAGGGCCCAGTTCAAATGGTTTTGGCAGCCTGACGTGAAAGTGAAACCGGCCGGACACTAAACCTGGACTGAACAAAGCCTCCAAGACCGACTGGGGTCAGTTTGACAACAGGGGATGGAGGTGATTTACAGAGCCAGAAATCAGTAGTGGACCAAAGCAGAGGTGACTGTGGAAAGAAAACCAGACTGCTATTGTGAGTTTTGTTTAGTTTATGTAGAGATTACTACTATCATCTCTCTCTGGTATAAAGTGGTATTACAAGACAGGACGGGCAGGGAAGACTTCAGTAGACATCTCAACACAATATATAGACGTCTCTGACAGAAAGTCAATACTGTTGTTTCCTCACACTGCTGATAATGTTTGTTCGTTTTTTGAACGTTTTGAACTAAAAATCTTGCTCCTTAAAGAAAATCTGGTGACAAATCTATCAAGATCTTTTCATTTAGATTTCCAGTTTTCTCTGATGTTGATTTTTTTGTGTACTTACTGGTTCCATGAACCCCAAACCAGGATGCAAAGGCAGAGCAGGTAAAGTTAAAAAAACAGTTTTCTTGGTCTCGATTCAAAAACCTGTTAACAGAAGGCAATAAAGACCAAAAGGGAAGATAGATTGAAACGGAAGACAAAACCAGGACTGATGAGACCGAGTACATAATGTGGCAGTTCTGTATACTACAGGTGTATAATGTAGGTGGTTGATGAGGGGAATGACGGACAGGTGTGCAGGCAGGTGAAGGTCAGGTGAATTATAAGAAAAGCTGGTGACAAAAGGCCTTTTTCACAGAAGATATCTTTACATCACAGTCTAAAGCAGAGATGTAAATTTAAAAAAAAAAAACAATAATGGCTGATTCCCTTCAGCCCGTTCAGTTTCAGGATCCTGGCATTGTCACACTGTCGTGGCTCAGTGGTAAACATGAATAGAACAGAGACGTAGGTCTCGTTATTAAAGCGCTTATTGGAAAATATCTGTTGTGGAAAAAGCCAATTGCTGTGTTTTGAGTGAATGACAGAGTCTGGACTTGTAGAAAATGTTGGCTGCAGGTAGATAATATTATAAATGGCAAAAAAAGATGCAAAAATAACTAAGATGGAACTTTGTCATTAAAGTAGGTTAAAGTAAGTCTGAACATCACAACGCTCACCTAAACACAACAAATACCAGTACTGTGAGTACTGTGCACTCCCCCCTTTCTCTGGACTGTATAAAATATACCCTATTTATATGAGCCATCATCTGGCAAGTTTCTAGAAACCCTTTTAGCAACAAGTTGCTCCGTCCTTAAAAGAGAGCTGGCAGCACTGTTAAAATGTTGTCTGTAGCCAGCTGGTAGCAAAGACAGATAAGTTTCTAAATTCAACCTGTAGCCTAGTTTCCAGTATTAATGTTTGGTTTATGTGTACTTCACAGACCAGCTGTACAAATATAACAGTGCAGGATGGATTTTAAGTTCAAAACAGCTGCCGGAAATAGCAGCGACTGTACACTAATATATAGACACATCTGTTTACACTATAAAATACAATGTATATTCACTGTTTAGGTACAAGAACAAGAAACTACTGAACTAAACTCTCTTTTTATTATCACGAAAATGTCTGTACCAAATGATAACAGCTATTATAATCTGAAAATGTATCCGTCAAGAATATTTTCCATAGATTTATTACTTTAATTTCTGTGTTTTGAGCTGTTCTAACCACCATGCACACTCATTTAACTTTTTTCCAGCTGTGAGTTGGTCGTTCATTTCCGCTGTGTATTGCACTGTGGGACCATCAACAGCACACTCATAAATCAAGTGATTATAATATCCATGCGTGGGCATACGACCAGAGAAGTTAATATTTTTAGTAGCTCATTTGGCTCGCATGCATTCATATTCACAGCTTTTATCAGTTGTTTGTGTGCAAAAACATTTCAAAGGATCGAGGTCTATTTGGAAACTTTGCGACGGCGAAGCAGCCACTTTATCCACTTGTTTAACTCCAGTAATGCTGACATTGTGAGGATATGACAGCAGCGTCATTCTTTGCTACCTGCCGCGGGCTGTAAAGGACATTATCTCATTTCAAAACACTGGAGGATGAGGAACACAGATGGACTGAGGTGATGAATCAGGCCCATTCACTCAGTCACTTAATAGCACTACATAAAATTGCATAACAGTGAAACTGAGACATTTTGTGCACACTGTCCTCTCATTACAGCAAATAACAATTTCAAATTGTGGACTTGGAAAGAAGTGAACAATGTCACTTAAAGAGACATCATAATTCTCCAGTCGTGATTAGAAAACAAGAAAACTCCAACTGCTGCTGCTAGGTTTCACTCGTCTCCTGTGTCTGCTTATTCCTCTAGCACTACATAAATTACTACACAATGCCAACAAAGAGATAATTACATGATCCAAGCCTCAACAATTTGCCATTATACTCCCTGTCAAAGGCAGCACACTGGGCCAGATGTATTGCTTTAAGTGTGAGGTGTCTCTTATTACACCCATAACAGTCTCAGACAGGATAGTAATGTCAGGCTGGGCTGTGGCAAGGCTCTCCCATTGTTCTCCACGGGATGTTTATAGCTTTGTGCCTGATATATGATAACCAATAAGTAAGAGGTAGTAATTACAAGGCCCACACTCCACCGGATCGCCTGATGAATGCGTGAAATAAAAGATGGGGGGTTCTGTGTGGAGGCTGGTTATTACAAAGACATACAGAGACTTGACATGCGGCAGTATTTTGAGCGGGAGAGCGCTAGCAGGGGGAGAAATAAATAGCATATATCCATTTCCTCCACCAGGATGGTAAAGTAAATAGCATTGACCTTCTTAAAACAAATCAGCTGCAAGCCAGCGATTGTCCAAATCAAAATACACAGTTGCAAGTATTCCTGCTCTTTCCCCATTCTCCTTTAAGGTCAAGACGAAATAACACAATTAGGTGAAATAAAAACACACAAAGAAAGCACAATGGTATCCTATTGTAGAGCGCAGGACACACAGCAGTGGTGCGGTCAGACCTCGTGTCTCCTGAACTGATCAGCTAAGAATCAGAAGCCACCCAAACTCAATGTGCCCGATTGTAGATCAAGCCAGAAAGTTGTGTCACAGTGGATTTGAGGAATGGTTTGACATGTTGGCAACAACAATTACAAATTCAGTTTCATGCCAGGAGAAGATCGATACCACGTGATAAACATTAAACCAGCAGCAAGTTAGCTTAGCTTAGTGACTCAAAACAGAGGCAAACAGCTAGCTTAGCTCTCTCCAAAACAGCATTTGTTTAATTTAGAGGGATTTGTGGCAAAATACTAGAATATAAATATGCTAGTTACTGAGCTGCTGGTAGGCAGGTTTTGTTAGCCGTGGTTGAAACCAGAGGCTACCTGGACCGTCGTTTCCAAATTTCTTAAAGAAATAGTGCGACATTTTGGGAAATATAGGAGTGAATGAAAAGATAGATATCACTCTCATACTATATTTTTCAGCAGCTGGTTAGCTTAGCTTAACTCAGCATATCGACTGGCGCCAAAAAGCTAGCTTGGCTTTGTCTGACAGTAAACAATCCGGCACCTCTAAAACACACTAATTACGTTACATCTTGTTTGTTAAATCTGTCTAAAAACAACACAAAAAACTAAAGCGCTATCCTGAGCCAGGTTAGCTGTTATCCCTTGTTTTAGTCTATATGCTAAGCTAACCGTCTCCTGGTGGTAGCTTCAAATTTACCCCTGCAGATATCAAAGTGTTTTTTTCATGAAAGCAAATATTATTGCCAAAAATGACTAAATATTCCTTTAAATCACACACAAAAAATGTTTTGAGCAGAAAGGGGTTGCTCTCCTTAGTTCAACCCTGGCTGATACAGATTGAGGATCAATTATCTTCAAACTGCTTTAAGGGTCAGACCTTGATCCACCAGCGCTCCCACCATAAGAGGCTTTATGACTTGGATACTAATGCATCCTGATATGTGCTGCTTACCTTGGAGAAAGATATCAGCCTGATAATAATCTGAAGCCTTCTAAGGGCACACTCAGGCCTCTCCAGGCCTTCTTCAATGACCCCTTGTCTTTGAAGTGTGAACTTGAAAACGTTAAAGTGGAGAGGCTGCTGAGTAGTAATGGAGCTTCAGTCAAAGCATTTCTATTTGATTCACCAAAAGCCTCGGCGCTGACGTACAATAAGATATCATCTCGGAGCCTGGAATGTATTTCCTCCCCCGCTCGATCGGGCTTAATTTGAAGTTGGAGGCTTTTTTTTTTTTCTTTACCTGATGCCAGATCTGATAAAGCAACACACACTGCCTTCATCGAGCCCAATTTGTCATCTAGCGAGCATACGGACAGATTTCCTTTCATAAGGCAGCAGTTTATTCATAGCCTGATAATACGGAGTGCAGTATTTAAGCAGTAGTGCTTTCACACCTCGCTGGACAAGATCAAAATATTGTGGGATATAATCGTCTTAAAGAAATAGTTTGCCAGTTGCTTTCCTTCTGAGACTCAGATAAGATTGATGCCACTCCCACATATGAAGCTAGAGATTAGCTTAGTTTAGCAAAAGGAGGAGAAGCTAGTGTGTGTTTGATCCACATAAAAACCTAAAGCGGAAACAGTTTCCACAGTTATTCCAGTTGCTCCCCCGTTACCTGGGGATAGTGACCCGGGAAAACAATGACTCTTCCTGTGTTTGGTTGCACAATGGCAGACGCATCTTTCCTCTATGCCGTGATTCAACCTTCACTTTTGCTCGAGCCCGTTGCCAGACCACACAGTACAATAAATGTGAGGCTTACCGTGAACCAATATATACACAGATGGTGTCATTTTATAGGTTTTATAAGTTGTCTTTGCCAGTTTAAATCTAAAGACTACAATTTGTGGTTTTACAGCCAAGAAATATTCGCACAACGGGCACATAGACCGCAATAAAACAACAAACTGAGATTTTTACGCTACATGTTTTGTAAAAGATTAATTAAACAGCATAGAGTTTGTTAACTTGTGAGTATAAGAGGTGCTGGTTTGCAGATTTTAAAGAAAGAAAGGCTAGCTGTTTCGTTTTGCTAAGCTAAGATAATAGCTGTTAGCTCCAGCCTTATGAGAGTGATATTGCTTATCTCACTTTGGTGGGGAAGAAAAGTGAATAGGCTGACGTATATTTCCCAAAAATGTGTAAAAATGCCTTTAAAAATGTGTCCAGCATTATGCTTATTTCTCAGCTAGTATTGATCTAAAATGTGACAAACAACGAGTCATTCTCACAACAAACAAATGCAAACCAGCCTGCAGCAGAGTTTTAACACAGGGGCTAATAGAGACAGTATGCAGTTGACAACCAGTTCAGTCCTGCAGGGCAAGAGGCCAAAATCCTTGAGTTCCTCCCCTGTTTGAGAAAAGATCAAATGCTCAGTGCGACAGCTGTGGAGCTGCAGACTCGCCCCATTCAGCCACTAGATGGAAACAATAGTCCTCGGCTCTGCACAATCACTGTGCATTCATTTGTTTACACGTTGTGCCTGATTCTGTGCACCGTTTTGTCTTTTTCTCTCACCATCCCATTTATGGATTCACTGTGCATGTGGATTTGAGACCCACGCCTGCTGAAGTGTCCTCAAGCAAGGCAGAGAGGCCCCCCACCCCCCTCCCAGCTTTGTTTTACAGATGAGACCTGACCTGCGGGGCTCAATAAAGTTTCAAATTATACTGCACGAGAACATTAGCAGAAAATGGTGACAGAGTAATAATGAGTGCGCAGCAGTACAACACTACTGGGACTATCACTTTACAAGAGGAGCGTGCATTTTCTTACAACTGGACTGGAGGAAAGTGTTGACAGGTTTCTTATTACGGATCCGGAGGGGAAAGTTTTGCTCACCTTTTTAACGTCTTTCTAGTTTTTTATAATTACTTAATAAACGATAATAGTTTCCGATGGATTTTGTGGTTATTAATATGACCCTCTGACAGACTGCACAGTAATCCAGCTGTTGTACTTCAGTCCATACAATGTGACGTTAAACCTGTTGCCATACAGCATTCATTCAGCCACAGTTACTAGTATTAGCAACTTAAAAATGTATGTAACAAATAAAAGATAAGCTTGTTAGTATAATGTTTAATAATAATTAATATTAATGATCTAAAAGGCACTTTTAATTAATACTTGAGGTATTTTACTGATTATACTTCCATACTTTTACTCAAGCCTGGAACATCTGGGCAAAACAGGCGATGCCCCACAAACACTGAGGGGTCACGAAAGCCCCAGATTTGTTATGTGGCAATTAATTTGTACTACAGTAAGATAAGTAGGGTACTCTGGCATTTTAACCTTATCTCAAGGTTTTGTAGAGGACCTGTCTTTTTAAAGTAGTTTCAATACTTAAAAAGACGTATTTTTCACGACAATACATTCATCTTGCAGTTACTGGCACCTTTTGTTCTGCAGTAGACACTTTGTGAGAAGCATTTCTCTCTTTTTATGTCAGTTTTTTTACATTTTTTGCTGATATTATCTTTGATATCCTTGATGGGTTCTTAAAATAATTAATTTAATGAACTTATAACTCGTGCAACTCGAGGTGAAGAGGGTCAAGTTAGGGCCCACAACTCATTTATGCCCCGAGCCTCCTCTACAAGGTTAATCCGGCCCTGTATGCTGTTTTTTAATCCAAGGCTTTTACTTGTAATGGAGTACTTTTACATGTAGCCTATGTGAATACTTCCTCCACCGCTATGTGTAAGTAATAACACACTAAACTAAAGGGCCATTCTGCAAAAAAGAGAAGTAGTATAAAAATCTCTATTACAGGCAAAATGTACCAAAAGTAAAATTATTCATTATGCAAAGAAACGACACATCTGAGTATTATTTCATTATTAAAACTTTTTGGTTGTGGTGGAGCACATCTGTACCACTTTATACTGGTTTATAATCTCACATGTGTGTTTGTAGTTTAAAAAAAAAAAAGTGTGAAATGTCAAATAAATAGAAATGGAGCCTATTCATGTATAATACTTAAACATAACATACATTTCGCTGCTGCAATGTGCATTTTGTTGATAAATCTTCCATCTAACTGAACTTTGAATGCATCACTTCTCCTGTAAATAAGTGTTTGCATTGTTGTGTTGTTATTTTACCACACTACAGCACACATCGGAGGCATCTGAGCCTCCTGCAGCATCTGTCTGATAATTTTCCTTGTGTGGTTGCTGCCGGCTGAAATGTGAGCGTCACGGAGCGCCCACCCTCCTCCTCCCCTCCTCTCTCCCCCTGACTGGAGTCCCACTGAGCGGCTCTCAAACTTCAGTGTCGAGGCTGAAGGCAGGAGGACGGAGAGAGAGAGAGAGAGCAGGAGCCGACAGGCGGCTAAACAGCCCTTTTGGACCGGGGACAAACAGCGCAGACGGCCGCTACGATACCTGCTTTTTCATCCGCTCGCCAGCGGTCGGTCTGAGGATTATCACCCGGCTCTCCGTGCCTCATTTCAGCTCGTTTTTCCCACCTCCATTGTTTGTCGAAGTTTCCGACTGTCACGTCTCAGTCACGGACCTTTATCTCGACTGCATGTGGGATTAATCGTTTTTAATTCAACGCCGACTAATCCAGCGCCCAGCTACTTTCAGCGCGAGGCTGTTTTTTCGGGGCTTTTCTCCTCTAACGGAGCGGGAGAGGGATCATTTGGGACCTGCCTTCGCCATGGGGAAATAGCGGGGCTCTCTCCGTATCCCGACCCCCGTTGTTTTGACTTTGTTTTTTTTTTAATGCTCATTCGTCAAAGACAGAGCTCAGACCTTCACTGACACGATGAGCGTGGACGGCTGCCCGCTGAAGGTGGTGATTTTTCTGTGGTGTCTGCTGGTGATTTCTGGCTCCAGCTTTGAGATCGGCTCCTACGACCTGGAGCGAGGCAGACCAGCCAAGTGCGAGCCCATCGTGATCCCCATGTGCGAGGGGATCGGCTACAACCTGACCCGGATGCCCAACTTCATGGACCACGACGACCAGAAGGAGGCTGCCATCAAGCTGAACGAGTTTGCCCCTCTGGTGGCTTACGGCTGTGATGTGCACCTCCGCTTCTTCCTCTGCTCCCTCTACGCCCCCATGTGCACGGACAAAGTGTCCACCTCCATCCCGGCCTGCAGACCCATGTGCGAGCAGGCCAGGGAGAAGTGTGCCCCCATCATGAAGAAGTTCAGCTACACCTGGCCCGACTCGCTCGACTGCTCCAAGCTGCCCACCAGGAACGACCCCAACGCTCTGTGCATGGAGGCCCCCGAGAACGAGACGAGGACGGAGGTCAAGAAAGGCGAGGGCATGCTTCCGGTGCCCCCTCGCCCCAGGCAGCCGGGCACCAGCAGCGGACGCTCTCCAGGCGGCACGGCCTCCTGCGAGAACCCGGACAAGTTCCAGTTTGTGGAGAAGAGCCAGTCGTGTGCGCCCCGCTGCTCCCCGGCTGTGGACGTCTTCTGGTCCAGGCAGGACAAGGACTTTGCCTTCATTTGGATGACGGTGTGGTCCATCCTGTGCTTCGTCTCCACCGCCTTCACAGTCCTCACCTTCCTCCTGGAGCCTCACCGCTTCCAGTACCCCGAGCGGCCCATCATCTTCCTCTCCATGTGCTACAACGTCTACTCTGTGGCCTTCATCATCCGCTCGGTGGCCGGGGCCGAGAACATCGCCTGCGACAGGGAGGACGGCGAGCTGTACATCATCCAGGAGGGGCTGGAGTCCACGGGCTGCACCATCGTCTTCCTCATCCTCTACTACTTCGGCATGGCCTCCTCCATCTGGTGGGTCATCCTCACCCTCACCTGGTTCCTGGCTGCGGGGAAGAAGTGGGGCCACGAGGCTATCGAAGCCCACAGCAACTACTTCCACATGGCTGCGTGGGGCATCCCCGCTCTCAAGACTATCATCATCCTCACAATGAGGAAGGTGGCCGGAGACGAGCTGACTGGCCTGTGCTATGTGGGAAGCATGGACTCCGGGGCGCTCACGGGCTTCGTCCTCATCCCCCTGTCCTGCTACCTGATCATCGGCACCTCCTTCATCCTCACCGGCTTCGTGGCCCTCTTCCACATCCGGAAAGTGATGAAGACGGAGGGCACCAACACGGAGAAGCTGGAGAAGCTCATGGTGAAAATCGGCATCTACTCCATCCTCTACACGGTGCCGGCCACCTGCGTCATCGTCTGCTACTTCTACGAGAGGCTGAACATGGACTACTGGAAGCTGAGGGGGCTGCAGATGAAGTGCGGCTCGTTCAACGGGCTCAGCAGCGACTGCTCGCTGCAGACGTCCGTGCCCACGGTGGCCGTGTTCATGCTGAAGATCTTCATGTCGCTGGTGGTGGGCATCACCAGCGGGGTGTGGGTGTGGAGCTCCAAGACCCTGCAGACCTGGCAGGGCCTGTGCAGCAGGAAGCTGACAGACAGGACTAGAAGCAGGAAACCCTGCAGCGGGGTGAGCTGCGGCAGCACACACTGCCACTACAAATCTCCTGCTGTGGTTCTGCACATGGCCAAGACTGACCTGCACTCAGACAACCCCACACATGTCTGAGAGCGAGCACGACACACACACACACACACACTGCCAAACACACACACACTCACACACATATGCCCTGAGTAAAGGAGCTGCTAAAGACTTTGTAAGAAGATGAGTGGTTGAATTGAACTGTTACTGCTCTGCTGCTGCCAAGGGACACACAGGTACAAGCGTCACTATGAGACACTATAAACAGTATTCAATGCATAAAGGGAAAGTGTTCAGTATTGTTACCATATGTTCTGTTCAGTAGTGTTCAGTGCAGTAGACATGCCCAGTGTTTGAATGCAAAAAAAAGAAGAAGAAGACTGTTATGGGAGGTATTTTTGGGAAATATTAGTCTCCTCCCTTGAAAGTGGCATGATTATCTGTATAAATCTGTATAAATGTTTTATTTATTGTAAATATATTTAATTTAAAGTCGGCTCTTATCAGATTTGTTGTTTAGATGCATTTATTAAAAGGTAAAGGGAAATTAAGTGCCTTTTCTAAGAACTCTGGTTCTGGCCTTTTGGAGGATAATAAATTTGTGGAAATTCATCTTCAGCTTCCTTGTTGTCATTTTTGTAACTAACATTTAAGCATTTTAACAGTCCTAAACAGTCCCACATTAAACAGTCACAGACGGCTGCTCATTTCAGTCTTGTTTTTCCTGATTTTCCTGCCATTCTTCTCCTGGGATCTTTATTTTTTCAGCGGCGGGGGGCTCCTCGCCAAATGTGTTGTCTTCCAAGTGCACGCTACGCACCCCAGAGGCGTCCTCGACAATAATCCTCAAAGAGAATCGCTGATGAATGGAGTGACAATCCGTGGCAAAGCACTAATGTTTGCATCATCGTCTTCAAAAATGCAGGAGCAGTTTGCGGTGGAATATATTTAATTAATGGCGGGTTTTTTAATCCTTGAGCAGAATCGCTGTTGTTGCCCTCTCGCTGCTCCATTTGATCCCCGTGCAAACACTCAGCACTTTGATCTGAGAGGACAAATCTGAAGTGGATTTCAGCCTTATTGCACGGTCTCGCTGACAGATTTGAGTTAAGCGCAGGCACTCAAAATTGCGGTCGCTCATTGAGTAGGAGGATTATTAACTCAATATTTAGTTTATGTGTGGCTTGTGGCCGTGTTTCTGGGATCAATTAAGGGAATCCCGTGATACGAAAGATCCAGATTTCCACGTTTGAATGAATCCGAGTGCGAGAAAACAGCCGATCGCTGACCGATGCGGAAAAAAAGTTTGCATGACATTATTGTCATTAAATAAACCCCCCTAACTTGGGATCTTCCAACGAGCGTTTCAGTAATAAAGGCCGTTTTTATTATGCACAAGAGCCACCGTGTTCTCAGATGCTCCATAAAAAAGTGAAAATAAATAGCTTTTACATTACGGGGACTTTAACAATTTAAGTGCCAGCGTAAATTGCAGCCACGCACTGCGAGTCATCTCGCAGCAAAACACAGTGGAAATTACTGTGTTTGACAGCAGTGGGATTGATTATTATGTCTATGTGTGTAATTGTGTGCTGTGTCACCAGCAGCGGCAGCACATGGGAGTGATAGCATGGAAAAAATGTGATGACCAGGAGCTTGTTTTCATTACATTACTGGAACCTCGGCAGCGTGGAGCAGGCGTGTGCTGGCTGACATCTCCAGAGGTTAAAAAGTTGTTTTGTTTTCAGTTTTCCACCATTTGTAATTCCAGCTGAGTTATAATAAGATTCATGTACTACACGATGTTCCACGCACATGTTAGTGTTCATTTACTAAACAAACAGCCGTCTGAATCAAAGCTGCAGTTTGTCTCTGTAGTAAATTAACCGCATTTCCACTCAGTGTTCTGTGGATAAGTGTAACGCCTGAGTTAACTCCAATTACTTATTCCTTCCTCGATGTGGGTTAACTACCAACATCCTCCTCCTCCTCCTCCTCCCCTGCTTTTTTTTTGTTTTCATTACTCAGCCATTGTAGACGTTGTCCATGGCTTGGCAGGCGAGCGCTGCGAGTCCTGGACTCTGACACCGTGTGGATCACATTTAACTATTAAAAAGGGCTGTTTAGCTTGGAGCGCGCTCGCAGCCAGAGACTCGGCTGGTGGTGATTCAGCCACATGTTCCAGTTCATGGGCGCCTGAACGGGGGCGCGTGCTTCCTCCCCAGTTTACACTCCAGTGACATGACCCAGAGAGGCCGAACACTTGCCGCGTGAGACACAAACCAGCTTGTCCCACCTGCGCTGATTAGATAGGAAGGAGGTAGCTGCAGAGGGTTAAGGACGTGGGGGGGAAGTGCAGAGGGCAAGTTTGTCTTTAATGCTTTGTTTAAACTTTCTTTTCCCCTCTCAGCATTTTTCGCTTTCTTGCCCTTTCTGCATTTCTTCTCGTTACATTTTTTTCACATATCGCTGAATGCGGCTAAGTCGGGTTTGAAAGAATCACAAAGGTGAACAGAAAGGACTTGTTAGAGCAGCAGCAGGACGCCTTCGCTCTGCTTCTTTCCCCACAAATATGAATTGTATCTCTACATTTCCAGGTCACTGACAGCTATTTTTAGCTCCCCTCTTTCGCAGAGCAAAGGAATCACGCAGCACACAGCGCTTCAGATAGAGGCAAGAAAGAAAGGCTCGTTCCAAAAACAGAGTTTGTTTGAGCTGTGGTTCCTTTGGCGCCAGAGATGTGGCTGCCGGGAACACCTTCCCTTCACACACACACAAACACACACACACACACACACCTGAGGTCTGCAGTGCTGGGGCAGCAGCAGCCAATCAACGCCGAGCTCGTTCTGAGGAAGACCCCACCCCATCTTCCAGTAATGTCCAATTTCAGGAGTAAGTAAGTTCGGCCTCGCTCGAAAAGATTTAGTTTGGCTGAGCCTCCGCGCTGTTTTTCTTCTCCTCTGGCTCAGGAGGTTAAATAGTGTCAGTCGCACTGAGCAGCAAGTCTGTCTGGGCCAAAAGTGAGACTACTCCCAGAAAAGGCAACACTATTCCTTATAGGTTTCTCAGCAGTATTTCATTGTGTTAACCTGCGAGCCCACTGGTGTATTTATTGACTCTGAAGTAACACAGAACAGGTCCGTTTACACAGGATTTGTACAATTTGTTTTGAATAAAAAGGCGTAAAAACACCTTCCCGCTTTAGCTGCTGACACCGTGTTATTGTCTGCGGGAGGAGAAATCCCTCCATCTGG
The DNA here is from genome assembly GCF_965226575.1 of Pagrus pagrus. Classification (NCBI taxonomy): domain Eukaryota; kingdom Metazoa; phylum Chordata; class Actinopteri; order Spariformes; family Sparidae; genus Pagrus; species Pagrus pagrus. The sequence continues at coordinate 19,948,002 of NC_140188.1, read as the reverse complement.
TCATGGGTCTGATTAAAGGCGATCATTATGGCATCAATGCGCCTCCCTCATAGACTTAAACCCCTGCCCAGCCCTGAGGGGGGGAAAAAAAGAGAAAATAAAGCATCCTTCATTACCCTGCCCTCCCTCCTCCTGCAGTCCCTCGCCCCCCTTGAGCACTATCCCTTTCCTGTGCTGTTTTGATGTGTAAATGAGCGTATTGAAAACCTGCAGGCCCCCAAAGAGATGCTTTCCATGAAAATGCGGCAGTCAGAGAGCACCAGAGTTCACACAGCTCACCACTCCTCGCAACCGGACTCCGATCAGACACCCAGTACGCCGTCTCGCCTGTTAGAGCAAAGACACAAACACACATGAAATCACACACAATTGCACAGGCACATGCTGACTCACATCGTTATGCAGACATAAACATTTACATGGTGGGGTAAAAGCTTGCGCAGGCGAGGGTTGAGGATTTGGCTTTTCCCGTGGCTTCTTTCTTTGACAAAGTGAGGATACAGTGTCAAGTGTGTGAAGAGATACAGCAGCTGAAATATTTCTGCGGCATCTATCACGTCCACGAAATGAAAGCACGCAGGCGGAGAGATTAAAAGTGTTTCTGAGTACAGAGGACTGGCTGGGTTTTGTTCAGTGTCTTGGAATTTCTTGAAGCGCCGCAGAGGAAGAAATACTTCGACTACTTTTCTTCTTTTAGTCAAAATCCCACGTTTCCCCAATCAGCAGTCCAGAGTTGATCAATTTAAAGTCCAGCTGATAATTCCAGCAGTCAAATTTTCAAACGAACGAGCGTCATTATTTCGAAACAAACCTGGCAAATTGCTGCGCAAGTTTGAAGGAAACGACCCTTGATTCGAGATTCTTGGAAAAACTACTTTTAAAGACACACTGATCAGTTAACATGGAGATTTTCTGCAGTGTGAATAAAAATCCAAGTGGTAACTGCACTTTGTCTGACCTGAAGGACGTAACTTGTCAGCCTCGGTTTCCAGACTTCACCCTTTCATCTCGATATGAAAGACAGTGAAGACATGAACTCCGCTGGAAGATAAAGTCCTTTTGAATTTAAATCAGAAAGAACTTTTAATTAAACATTCACCGAGAAGGACCCGAAAAAAGATGTGAACTTGAGCTGACTAAATGAATTCAGTCAGTTTTATTCATAAAGCCCAAAAATCATGAATCAACCCCCTCGAAATGCTGGATAAGGAGAAAGAAACCATTTGATTGGAGGTCAAAAGTAAAGAGTGAAAGATCAGGGATGCTTCTTCCTTAATGGGCAAACACGCAAGAAGTTGTGTGCTTACAGAGTAGTCAGTAACTAAGATTAAACTCTTTTTAATGCCTCAACAAACTAAATAAACTCTCAGTTTTCATGACTGAATGAAAAGGACAACACAGTTTCATACTGTTTTATTTTGTTTATATGTGGCGGACCCTGCCACCTTTCTAGCTTCAAACTGTGTTGTGGGACCTTGTTTTCCTCTGAGAACAGCTTGTTTATTCAGTTATGGGAAAGATAAATATTCCTGAGTTTGTATTATTACCTCATTAATGTTGTAAATATTAAAATTCTGATTTTGAATTTCTTCTCAAAAACTACATAGTGCCCCTTTAATCTTAACAGCTGCATACTACTAACCCTGTATAGATGTAAAGTTATGGATGTACTTGAAGGTGTACGGGACAGTGCTGGGAAGTAGTCCAGTCCTGGTTTTAATAATTTTTTGAAAAGAAGGCAGTATGGGAGGCAGATCTGATACTAGTATCAGATCTGATACTGGTATCAGCTCTACTTGACATTATTAAGAAGAAATACTAAATGAAAACTTTGTGAAACGACTACTTGAGCTGCTGCTTCTACACAAAAATGTTCAAAAATAATGAGAAAGCCAGTATGCAAAATTAGATAGACTTTTGACCAAGAGAATAAAGTTCAAACCGAGTGCACCCTGGAAGAAAAAGTAGATACAGAGTTTAGATTTCGTTGCATGATCTTCTGCCACAGGCTGAAAACTTTCAAACTTCATTTCAACACCTCATGCTATCAACATTTTCCATGAAAAAGGCTTTCTGTGTCAAACGTGTAGGCATATTGTCTATGTTTTTAAGGATTTCATCATGAAATAGCCATCTGAAAAAAGAGTTTTTAACTTTTTGCTAGAAGGGAGCCTTGGATCTTTCTTTTTTGAACTCCCGTGTTCCCCACCGAAGAGCACCTTCATCACATTTTGTTTGAACTCCCGAGCACTCCAGACGCTTTCTTAATGTAGATGCTTTGTTGTTTATTTGCGGGAGGAAAAAAAAAAAATGCACTTACAATCTTTGATGACATCTAGATCTTAGCTCCGACAGTGATCGAACGCATTTCTTTGGACAAAAAGCATCTGTCAAAGACGCAGACAGGTAGAAAATGGAAGGTAACAAGGTGAGGAGGAGTAAAAGGCCAGGCAGATTATATTAAGAACACAGTGCGGGAGGAGAAAGTTTCAAGAAAAAGTTTCCAGCTTTTTTTGCTGTATCTTCCTCTTTTCACAGTGTTTTTTCATGTCCTTTGATCAATAAGCAGAAGACAGAGAAGTAAAGCTTTCTCATCCCTCTGTACTCATTCCTGTGCTCCGGCTGCCTGTGGCTGAAGGAGAGATGAATCAGTGAACAGAGGGAGGTTCCGCCGCTCGCTCTCGCTCTCTGAAGCCAACAGCGTTGCTGTGATCACTGTTAATCTCCTTTGCCACTCTGCTGCCATCTCCTCAAATACATTCATCTCATTTCCAATAGTGTTCGCGGCCTCTTCTTCCTTTCTAATTAGGCACCATCAAGATTTCAGAAGTCACCCTTTGGTGTTCTGCGGCAGGCGAGATTTGCTCTTTGAGCTAAGGGGTCAGTGATGGCAAGTATTTGTTTGAGGGTTAAATCACAGCAGGCCTTTCATCATGTTGTTATGTTGCACGATCAGAGGCTTGGGATTATGTAGGTCAGACGTTGGAGAGTGAGAGCGCCCCTTTTGTAGCTGCCATTTTTATTCAGTTGCTAGGCAGCACCCGCTCTAATCTCTTGTACCAAAGAGTCTCTCCCCGGAGAAAAAGAGAGGGAGCAGGAGTTACAAAGGACGGGGGAAAATGTGAAAACAGCATCAACAAAGAACACAAACCCATGCAAGGAGTGCTTTTAGAAACACTCTAAAGGGAGGGAGTGAAAAAGGACAGGATGTGGGAGTCTAAGCTCGGCCCTGAAACCCACTCTGGCCCTCCTGAACATCTTTAAACCCCTGTGGCTTTGTTTGTGCCATTGACATGAATAACTGAAGGATGATCGTCCAATCACGCAGCGGGCTCAACACCCAAACCTGTGCACATTTTCTGGGAAATGTTATTTTGGTGTCAGGGAACAAACACTTGAGTCTAGACTTTCAAAACAAGCCGAGTGCTCCAGCAGGTCAGCGAACAAAGTTGTTTGTCAACAGGTTTAGCGAAATGGATCAGGACCGCTGTGATTCGGGGGCTGGGTCGTCTGGCGAGAGTGTCTGCTGCTGTCACACTGCCGCAGCACCCCCTCATCCTAAATGTGCTCATGTCACGCTCCGCCATCAAAGGCTCACCCCTCGGCTCTGTGTTCTGAGAGGAGGCGCCCCACCTCCTCCTCCTCCTCATCCTCTTCCTCCCCCCCCCCCCATGCATGCACTGATCCCCTCCCTCCCACCCCGGCCCCAGGCTCGGTAAGGATCTGCTATTCTCCGTTGCATTTCACACTCTTTGATTTGGAGTTTTGAAGTTTGTTCTTGTTCTTGCCTCTTTTTTCACCTCTTCTTTTTTTTCGACTTGGTTGTGTTTCATATTGACTGTCGTGATTCATGAAGTTTCCAGATGATGTTTTGCGCTCTGCAAACTTGACACTGCTGCCTCTGATGCTGCCTCTAATCACTTGAAATATACCTGCTTTGAATCGCGCAGTTTTTTTTTTTACAAAGACAGAGAAAAAATAATAATTACATGAAATAGTCTCAAAGGAACAGTTGGATACTTTTGGGAAATGTGCCTGTTTGCTTTCTTGTAGAAAGTTAAAAGATTGATACCGCTCACGATGTCTGTTACAGTAGCCCTAAATATGAAGCTACAGCACGCAGCCGATTAGCCTAGCTTAGCATAAAGACTGGAAACGGGGGAAACAGCTTGCCTGGCTCCGACCTGTCAGATAAATCAGCCTGTAAGCACATTTACAGCTCACTAATAAACTTGTCAACTCATTTTTTGTTTGTTTGCGTGCTTATTTTTAGCTTTGGACAGAGCCACGCTAGCTGTCTCACCCCACAACGAGTGTTCATGCTAAGCTAACTGGCTCCATCATCATATTTTGCATACAAACAATCAATGAAGAGAAAGCCACAAAGCGTATTTCCCCAAATTATTGTAAAACATAGCTTTAGTTCAAACATTTGGGATGAGACTAGACAGAAGATTGATACAACTCTCATATCTGTATGATAAATAGGAAGCTGTAGCCAACAACCAGATAGCTAGCGTTGCGTACTGTAGATAGCTTAGGCTACTGCAAAAAGGGGAAACGGCTAGTATCAGAAATGACTGTGATTGGCTGTAAGCGGATCAGTGCACGAAAAGAGAAAAGAAAGTCAAAAAATGCTGCTTAATCACACAACAAGGGTTTGTATATATCGACAGAGAGGTATTTCCTTTCATGCCAGTCGGCTGCAGTCTTCGCGGTGCGTTCAAGTGCAGCTTTTTGAGACATCGGAGACGTGAAGCGACACAACAACAGTCAGCCTTTCGTGGCAGCTAGTTCTTTGATGTCAGCGCGGCGTGTCAGGGCCTTTACACAAGAAAGGAAGCCAATTAGCATTATTTTTCCAAAAATGTTGAACTGTTCCTTTACTATTAGCATTAATTCTTATGTAGACGAGCAAGCGAGTGAGCGAGTGGGACCCGTGAAGCACTCTCAAACAGAGGAGTGATTTTCCTCGACCAGACTGTCTATAGGTATAAAAGTCCTTTGTGAAGCAGCTCAAAGGTTTGTATGGAGGGATGTAATTGGCTAATTAAGGAGAGGCTATGTGTGTGTGTGTGTGTGTGTGTGTGTGTGTGTGTGTGTGTGTGTGTGGTTTGGGGGGTGTCTCCTCATCATGTAACCAGTGGAAACTACTCTTCAGTCCTTGCTCTGTTCTTGGTTTCTCTGCGTTAATTAGCTCACATTTGTACTTTTTGCACTGTGCGTAAGTATCTGCTGAGGTTATCCAGAGTCATTTGTATATTGTGAACTAAATGACAGAACATTCAATGGGACATTTTGGGGCAGTTCAAACACATTTGGCCAAAAAAGTTTCCGATCATCAATTAAGCTCCTTTTCCGGCCAGCACTGTTGACTCAGGCTGATCACTGTACATTAGCCAGTCTGCGTAGTAAAGGGAACCAGCTGGGGCCACACTCGCTCCAACACTGGACCTTTTGTCAAGGTCTCAGCCCCCCTAAAAGTTAAATAAAAACCTTGTTGCATGAGAAATACTCTTTGTGTAGAAGCAGACATTGTTCCTATTGTGGCGTGTCAAAGCTGACATGCCAGGTCCAACACAGTGCTGAATAAACTGTGGTTTGTGTACATACTGTAACTGTAGGCTGTGGAAAAGGAGCGAGGCAGCGGTCTGTGATGATCTTGGCGGCCGGTGAGGATTTGGCATGCAGAGCAGGAGCTGGAGCTGGAGCAGTCGTACCACATGCAGCCCTTTCCCTCAGGATAATAGCTGCTTGTGGAGCAGAGAGGGAGAAAACCTGCAAGGATCAGCCTTCCTGTTCACACCCCATCATGCATGAGCTGGCAGGATTCTTGTGTTGTTATGGTCATGAGACATTTCCTGTGTGTGTTTTGGGGTTGCATCTGGGCTTGTTTACAGCCCAGGCTAGAGCCTCATTAAGTGGAACATGGTACTAGGCGGATGTGGGGGGGCTCAAGTGCCTATTAGTGGGGCCGGTCTGTAGCCCCAAACCAGAACGCAACTGGGCCAGGTGCTCCGTACTACAGCCTGGTTTCCACAACACAGCCAAACAGGGTCGAACGCGGCTTACTCATTAGAAAAGTGTGCGTCGTTAAGTTTTCGCCAAAAATCCCCCGCCTGCAACACCACATGTTCTCTCATCCGTGATGGTTGTCAGACTGGACACTGGATTTTAAGGATTTTCTGCATTTTTGTTTTTATCAGCAAATCCCACGAAAAACACCAAAATCAACCTTTGTCTCAGTATTTTCCTGCTCGCCTGTCCATTTTTTAAAACAGGTCACACATATGTGGTTTTATTTTAAAAGGGTGCTATTTAAAGCAACATTATGTAACTTTTTTATCTTAAAGTAGCAGCTGATGGTTCAGTGTGTTGTGACAGGGTGAATGGTGTCTCTATCAGTTGTTTCTGCACTGTGTAACTTCAGTGAGAGGGATCACAGCGTTACATACATGTTTACTTCAACACATAACATTGTTGTGACGTAATGAGCTTTGTTAGTAGTTAACACCTACATTAGCTGGGATTTGTATTTACGATAGTGGTGCTGCACTCAGAAACTGTGGAGGGAACCAAATCGCACACAATGCCAATTTCTACATAATGTTGCTTTGATTTTCCTGAAACAGCAGGGCACCCCTACAGGAATGTGTTTGTTGTGCATCACGTGTTTAGTGCACTGGTGAATATTTACGACTGATTCAAACTACAGTGCCTACATCATTAGGTCTTATAGTCTGGGGACCCCCCAGGATCCTTTCAGGGGCTCCAGGGGAAAAAGGGGGGAATAATTTATTATCACTTCAATTTCATCCACAAACAACATAATGACAGAATGTTTGACTTCTGGTCATTAAGTTCACACACTTGCTGTAATTAAACATCTAAAGGTCTGAGGGTCAGTGGTCTGCTTTGTGTCAGTTTAGGGGTCCTTTATGTTAAAACGTTTGATAAACACCGGCTTTCATTCATCATAATGAAGGAACATGTTGCCTACTGCAGCAGTGAGGCTCACTGATGTGTTTTAGGACTAAATTCAACCAGATCCGTGTTCGGTCCGTCTCCCATCTGCCACCGCAGTGGAGCTGATAGGTTTCACTCTAGTCTATGTGAGTACTTCCACTGGCTCTGCTGCGTTGCGTATCTACTCTGTTGCAGCTCCGGCAGGCCAGACTCTTCTGTAGCAGAAACGCATGGCTTCTATTTCTGCTGGATGCCGGAGCACAGTGCGTCAATTCAGCCCAATTCAGCACAGAGCAGACAGGAAGTCAGACACCGAAACAACAACATAACATCCGGTTAATTTTCATAATAAAACATTAGCACAAAAATCTCAAAAAAGAGACAAATCCAATCACTTCTTCTCACTTCTTGTTGTTGTGTTTATAACACATACGTATAACTGCCAGTGGGGGTTGACTGGTGACGGAGCGAAACTGTAGCGGAGCCGTTCAGCAACGTGCATGCAACGAGTGTAATTCCTGGGTTTGACAGCAAAGACGCTCTATAGCACAGAGGAATAAGCTGCTGCAGTTTGGATATACAAGGTGTAAACCCACCGTGATGTGACCCGCTGGTTTGTCGACCATTTCCAAACCTCAAGTTTGGCGTTATTGCCGTCGCCATCTTGTTTTTTGTTTTGTTTTGTAGCAGGAGTGACCAATCACAAGCTAGCCAAGCCCTAAACTAGCAATTGAGACCATAAGCTCATTAAGAAATTGTTTACTGAGGTAATAAATCAAGTAAGAAGTAGGTCATTTTTCTCATAGGCTTACATACATCTGAGATTTTGCAACCAGTTAAGTCGCCCCCTGCTGCCAGGGAAAGAGTGCAGATAATGCACTACGTGTTACTTGTAAGTAGACTCAGGTCATCGTTTATCTTTTGATAATACACAAACACTTACGCAGACAAGGCTATAAATATGACCTCGAGCAGCGTGAGCACGCTGTGGTGTCCTCGATTCATCCCTTCTTTCTGTTTGTCCTTCCTCGTTAATTTTTAGTGTGTGTATGCATAACTACGAGACCCTCACATCCAACAGGCCGCTCTCTCAGCAGCAGCTCCGTGAATTCCCCCTCAGTCCCAGTGTTGAAGTGTCCTGCGAAGACTAAAGCTGTGCAGCAGAGGACAAAGCGGAGAGGGATTAGCATCCCCCGCCTTTCTGCTCATGCACACCCGCACCGTGTAACACTCAACATAATCAAACACTCACCCAGTGTGACACACAACACAACCAAACACTCTTCAGGGGCTATGCTACTAAAACAAACCCTGCGCCTGGAACCCCAGGGGCCGAGGAGAGTGGCGGAGGAGCTGAGGAGACGGATGTGAGGAAGGCCAAGAACTGGTGGTGTTTATGCTGAACAGCCAGAGAGTGGGAAACGCACGCAACACGATCCCCATGTTTTCCTTACCCCAGCTAATCCGACGAAACGACAGAGGGAGCAGATTCCCTTACAGAGAAAGCTGCCACTTAGATATTTATCCTCGCTAAGGCAAACATCTGGCCCCGGCGGGCTCTTTTCATAGGGCGATATGAGTGGGTGTGATACTCAGCTACATTTATTTGGGTGTGAAGTTTTAATTAAAAGTGAAAGCGATGCCCGCCGGCTAACCCCCCGCCTCAGCTTTGTCTATCCCCCGAGCGTGGAATGAAGAGCGAGAAGCAAAACTAAAGAAGATGAGACAGACAGATGGCAGAAAATAGACAAGACAAATGCACAGACATGTCGGAGAAGAGATACAGACGGGAGATATGGAGTAATTTCTCCACTCAGGAGGTGCTCGGGGTGTGAAATCTGCCTTCTCGCTGTTTGTTTTCAGTTGCAGTCGGATGGATCAGCCTCAGCTACAGACAAAGTGGCCGTTGCCCCCCACACACACAGAAGAGGGCGTATTGCTTGCAGAAAGATCTGACTGCTCTCCAGAGTCTGGTTTTCCAGAAGCACCCTTGCATGCAAGATCACCTCGAACTGGCTCAGAGCACATTAGGGACCTTTACAACCCTGAATCAGGAAAACTAGGCCGATTCCTGACACCCATCCATCCATCCCCAATCGTCAGATCGTGCTCTTCTTGGGAAAGATCTCTGCGAGGCTGTTTCGTTGACACCGCTGCAGCTTTTTGCATTGTGGTCACAGTCGGAGCAGCAGCAGTTTTACGAGTGAGACTGAGCTCATGTTGTGTTTACCAATCGCCTCCGGATACTAAGTGCCTGGGCCTCATTTATGAGCTGGCACATGGATTCCCTCATCACTCGAAACTAAAAAAAGCTCATTGTACGTACACCTTGTTTATAGCAACACAGGTAATAAAGCTAAACCTTCCATCTATCAGTTGTAATTACCTTTAGGAGGCACAAAGTGTGTGAATGAGCTTCAGGGCCGACCCCCACGTGATAAATGTTCCAGACTTCTTCTAATTAAAGCCGGGGCTCATTTCTGCTGATGCACAGGAGGGAACTTTTACCCATCAGGTTAAAAAATGTAGATCACTACATGTAGTGCACATTAATCCTTATTTACATAGTTTCTAGATATTGTAATAGTTAGTCATCACATTAACACAGAGGGCCCCTTGCCTTTTGGCTTGAGTTTAAAAGCACTTAAAGGGACAGTTCACCCCTAAAAAATGCATATTTTTCCTCTTACCCTTCATGTAGCGCTCTCTATCCATCAAGATTGTTTTGGCGTGAGTTGCAGAGTTTGGGAGATATTGACCAAAGAGACATGTCTTCCCAGAAATCATGACCCGGTTACTCAAGATTATCCAAAGAGCTTGTTGCGAGCAGTTTCAAGCAGGCACTCTTTCTTAAAAGGAAAAGAAGAAAGAAATTTTTTGTTGACATCCTTATCCATTTCTTACCTGAAGTAAAAATAAGAAAATTGATATCGCTCTGTCTGTATATACTGCATGGTAAATATGATGGTATAGCCTGCAGCTAATTAGTTTAGCGACTAGTCACAGGGAAACGCCTAGCTTGGGTGTAAAAACAAAAGGTTGATGTTTACAGTGTGTAAACGAGTTAAAATGTCATTTTTAAAAGAAAAACAGACATTTTTTGCATGTGTCCATTTTTGATGCCACTGTCATGTCTGTATGGTAAGCTACTGTCAGCAGCTAATTAGCTTAGCTTAGCGACTGTAAAAAGGGAGCTTGGATATAAATAATAAAGTTGCAGTTTACAGTGTGTACATGAGTATAAATGTGACTTTTAAAAGAAAAAAAAACATTTGGGGAAATGAACTTTATTGCTAAAAGTTGGATGACAAAATTGAGACCACTGTCATGTCTTTATGGTAAATATGAAGCTATTGCCAGCAGTTAGGTTAGCTTAGCATAAAGACGAGGGACAATGTGTTGCCTGGGCGCACCTCCTGGATTCACCCGTCACTTATAGAGATATAGTGTGTTTAGTCAGTGAGCTTTAGAGATGCTGGTAAGGAGGGTTATGTTACCATTGAGCCAGGCTAACTGTCCCCCCTTGTTTCCGTGCTAAGCTAAGCTAACGCCACCATTGGCTCTCACCCTTTGAAAAAGAAAAAGCCTGAGGTAGTATCACCGACAGATGTCAGGCGCATGGATAAGTTAATGAGTCTCACCCCGCTCGACTGTCTGCCGGGCTCTTTGCTCGAGGAGTCTGGCCTATCATGTGTTACCTGGCCGTGCTCTCAGTGTGAGAGGACGTTAATTGGCGGTGAGGCGCCAGTCTCTCCCCAGCCCTCCTCTGGCGTCAGCCGGAGCCAGGAAAGGTGGCATAAAGCCTGGCCTCGGAGCGCTCCAGACTCCGTGGGTCCACAGGGAACCAGAGTGCGGGATCCAGTGTGTGGAGGTCATCCCTGAAGCACACACCTGGCCTCAACTTGTACACTTGAATGGAAAACCTGTCCAGAGAGCAACGCCGGGGAACTCAGAGTTGTTCTTTCAGGAATAAAAGGGGAGAATTATTTTCGATTTAAAAGCCGGAGTGGCTCAAAGAGAAACTCCTGTCTCCTGTTCAGAGTTCCCTCCTGGCTGATTGGACTTCTCCCAACATGTGTGTGTATGTGTGTGTCTGCCCTGGCTCCTGTCTGCCGTCCGTCTGCCTCCCCTGGATTGGACTCCTGTCGCCTTCGCAGTGAAGGGCCACTCAACCTGGGTGGATATTCTTTCCCTCACATCTGCTATGAATTTACCAGAGCCAAGCCATTCAAAGGCTCCTTTATGGAGCCGTCAGCAGCTCTGTGACTGCTTCCTATTAAGACACATGCACACCATGGCACACACACACACACACAAAGTGCACTCAGGTTTGTACTCACGCACACATTACACTCATGCCTTCCTTTGAATAGATATTTTTATATAAGCTGTGTTGTCTTTCTTTCTCTGCTCATAGTCACACACACACACACTCACCTCAAGGTTTCTTACTAAACCTTAAATATGAACTTAAGTCTGCCCCAACAGCTGCAGCCTCCTTGTTTTTCTCTTTTTTTTTTAAATGAATCACCCGTGCATGGCGGGGCAGTGCAGGGGTGGTTATTGGGCCATTACACACTTTAATCTATTTATTGCTGACATCCCCCTGACTGGGCATATGCACACTCCAGAGAAACATGAGCCGTGACAGGAGCAAGGTCATCATGTAACTGTAGATGGATCTGATTTCCAGAGAGAAAAGAAAAGAAATATATAGATGTGAAAAAAACAATGTGATCCAGGATCAGTGTACCGTGATCATCTTAATTCACACACACACACACACACACACAAAAGAGAGATGCTTTTAGGAAACAGGATGTGGGGCATAACTCCTTATTAAAGACATGGAAATATGATTTTAAAGCACAAGTTTGAAATCTTTAAAGCTTATTTCCTTGCAGAGAGTTCGATTAGAGGATTGAGATGAAATATTAAGCTAACGCCTGCAGCTGATTAGCTTAGCCTGGCTCTGTCCAAAGCTAACAAAGTCACTAATTAGAACGTTATGGTCCAATCTTACACACCCCTTGTCCTTACTGCTTAGTCCTACCCCTCGGCTTTGCTACATGGCCCCTTCAAACGCAGGTTTTTGAAACAATCACAATTAGCTAGCTAGCTAACATTACATAGTGATTGCTGATTTGTGCTTACAGTAATGTTTGACGCATTTCAATGTTGCATTCCCCCCTTTGATTGAATTTGACACCCGATTTTTAACTTTAAAGTCCAGCAGCAATGTTTCTGCACTCAGTTACCACTCCTCTAATATCAGTGCAGGCTGGCAGCGTAGCAGCACAGGTTGCTAATGTTAGCCTACAGGTAACAGTGGCCAGGTAATGAAACAGTGTCCTTTTTTACTCGATGTCTTGATTGATTGTGTGAAGTTGAGAAGGAATTGCAAGCGTCCCTGCTTTTCTTTCTCCATCAGATAAATGACATTAGTTTAGCAGAATAAATGCAAACAGGGCGAACCAGCTAGCCCAGCTAACGGATACAAAATCTGCTGACCAACTCCTCTAAAGCTCACGAGGAACATGTTGTATCTCATTTGTTTAATACACACAAAAACCAGAGTGTAAAATCGACAAGTAAAGGTTTTACAGGGCAAGGTGTAAGCTAGTAACAGAGCTAAGCTAGCTGTGGCCCTCTGTTTCCAGTATTTATGCTAAGCTATGCCAACCTTCTGGCTGAAGCTTCACAGTTAACACACAGATATGAGAGTGGTATCAATTCTCTCGTGTGAACAAGTGTATTTTGAGCATTAATGGTGGAGTCAGTGGTAAAACTGAATCACGGGTAGCGCTGTGTGTCAGGTGTATGTGTTGTGAGAAAACTCATCATTATTTGGGCATTTTTTCTGTTAAAATCAGTCCATGTGCCCACTCAGAACAGTGGGAGGAAGTTAATTGGCTCTCTATCATCCACTGCTAAGCTTTACAGAGAATCCAGATATACATAAGCCTATTCAACATTTGGGATCACTGGCTTGACTGAACGGTAAGATGAAGCCTCAGTATGAATCATGAAAGGCCTCGGCCCACTTATTACGACAACAACTTCGACTGCCTTTCATCTTCCGCGTAGCGCGCTCATCCAATTGTTGCCGCTGCCATATCTGCATCCCCGAGTTCAAAGACATCCCCGGGTGATTCTGAGGTTATTCTCTCCGGTGCTTTTTTTTTTTCAGAATTGCCTTTAACATTTCTCACATTTGTGCCTTCGCGTAAATCTGGAAATGAAAATATTATTGATAAAGCGGGGAGGCGAGCATGCAAGGAATACCCTACATTTACCTCGTTTGATGAGGAGCCAGCCGGAGTAAGCAGGCCAAGTGTGTTATCTCGACGCTGGTGTGTGTGGTAGCAGCGATGGCGGAGAGGATCTATGACTGATGTGTTCAAACTGCTGTTTGTAGCCCGGTTCTACGGGAGGAGCGCCGGGTCCCCTTTGGGATGAGAGCTCCGTGTTCCCGAGAGAAAAGCCATCCTCTGAACTCCTCTGTTTCTGCACTCCCTCGCTTTTTCTCCCCTTTTACTTTGGTTATATCATCAAAGGGAGAGGAGGCACACAAGTGTAGAAAATTGGGGGAGAAGGCTCTGTTTTTGTGAATAATGCATTAATAATCATTTGTACTCGCAGTTAAAAGGAGAAGGAAGAAGAGAAATTGAGGGCATGTCGCCGCCACGGTCACGTGTTGGTTTTGGCGCTCGATTATCAGGTCACGTTCACGCTCTGCGAATGATTATGTAGCGTCTCTCCTGTCTGTTCTGGCAGGACGTCAGGATTTTCCCTGTCCTCATTTTCTCTGTGTGCACTCCTGCAGCTGCCAGCGTGATAGACGACTGACTGAGCTCATTCTGAAGTGTGCCGTGATGTGACACAAATCCAGTTTGCTGCTTCATGCACCGCAACGCCGACTCCGGCAGGAGAGCTCGACTCGCTGTGTCACGGCACCTGTGGGACAGGTGTCAAAAAAAAACAAGCAGCGAGCAGGTCTCAGTGTAACGTTACCTCAGGCTTGAAGACCTGTTCGACACGGAGGAAGATATTTATAAAGATTTGATCTCCAGAGTCATCTCAGGGTGATTGTGGGAGTCTCAGGAAGGCGTGGAGCCACCACAAGCCTCCAGAGCAGCTTCAGTGTTGTGACATAAGCTCTATCACCATAACCATTTTATTTTAACAATCAAATACTAATTTCCAGAGAGCTAAAAGGAGTGGGACAGTGTTTCGTACATCATGTCTGGTACAGCGAGAGCGAGAAACAAACTCGCTCCTTGCCAGATGCCCTCTGCACCGACTTGGACCTGAGGTAAATATTTGCTGGGTGGGTTGCTCCACGCTCTCCGTGGATGGCTCGGTCATACACTGCTGCTGTCAGTTTGCACAAGGTTCAAAGATTAGTCAACGCAAGGCCAGTGTTTGCTTGTTAGAGAGCAGGAGCACCTGCTTCTGCTGCTCCTGCTTTAACCTGCCAGGCCAGACTGTGTGATATAATAGCAGAGGCAACATGGATCTAACAAGTGTGTGATATTCATAGATAATTCAGTCGAATGCATCCAGACACGTTACCATACATACACACATACCATATCTAAATGTTCATGTCCAGACAATCACATCTGGAGGTGGAGGAGCCGATTAAGTTAAAGGCGAGAAGGCTGCCAAGCCAGTGACCACAGTTCGAGACTGCGTTTCAACATTTGTAATTGAGAAACTCCTGCGTATTTTTAAAGAGAGACTGCTGGACAATTTCCAGTCTTGTTTTTGGCGACAAAAAACATTTTTTACAGGAAGTTGGGAGATGGCAACTGAAACGGGTATTTTAAGCTACAACATGATGTTTTCTGAACCCTAACCAACTGGTCTTTGTGCCTAAACCTAGCTAGAGCATAATCACAGCATTATCACAAGATAAAGTGAAAATGTCGCTTAAAGAAATGTTAAGTTGCAACATTTGCAGCTTATTTACACATCCAGCAGTGACAGAGCAACCTCATCGTTCACTCTTCTTTTAGCTCTGTTTTTGGTCTCCACCAACTCCCGAGGGAAACTTCTGGCCTTTTATTTGCTAACTGCTCCACTATTGTCACCAGCTAGTCTCCGTCTCCTTCACTGAAATCACCTTCTGTGTCCAAAAATGACACTATGAGAGCGAGTGAAGCAAAACTGTGAGGGTGTGAACTGAAACTCACTATAAAGCACTTGTAGGTTCCTTACCACAAGACACCTTTTTATTTGATACCTTGTTCTGTACAAATGTAAATTTTGACAATAAATTTGCTCATAGTGACAATGTTAACAAGCTAATTTGCACATAGCAACAATGCTAAGATGCTAATACTCACAGTGATGATAGTAACATGCTTTTTCATGGTAGTAGGCTATAATAACCATCTCAGTTTAGGGTGTTAGTATGCTAACATTTGGTATTTGGTCATTTTAACCAAACTATTAGACAAAGTTCTGCATCTGTAGACACTCAGGAGCGCCTTCGTGTTACACTGCAGCATGTACAGTCATTGGTTTCTTCTACCTCATCGGGGAGTAAGAGTAGGGTGATTAATGCATGTCTCAACTATGTTTCACTGCGTAGGACGCACTGTGTGAAGACTGAACAATACTTCAAGTCCAGAGTTTGGAGAATTAGATCCAGCAAACATCTTTAAAGTTAATATATCAAGACTGAATTGTATTTTATTGTTGAGTCTGAGCCTCCTAAGAGCAAAGTGATGCACTTCTCAGGGTTCATCACAAGTTTGCTCAGGAGTTCATTTTGGTGTATAGCAGTTGGTTTTGGCACCATTTCCTCAACCAGTCTGCCACCAAAACTGTCGCATCGATTCAGTCAGCGTGTAGTCTCAGAAATGACAACAAGAAAGCTGCAGCGCCTCGAGGCTCGTGACTCATAACGTCCTCAATCTGCCATCTTGTCTTGTGGGTCAAAATCACAGACCTGCAGCCTCTTTCTTCTTCTCTGGCTCATAATGACACCCCCCGATTCCCTCTAATTAATACAATAATAATCATAAATGATGAAAAGGACGATAAATCGTAAACTAAACATCATTTTAGGTTTGAATGCAGCTGCTCCACTAATCAAGTGCTACTTTTCCACTGACTTTCCACATCCCTGACCTTTACTCTGATCCATCTTAGCCTCTACACCTGTTTCCAAGTTACAGATGGCTCAGAGGCTGTCAGCACCTCAGGAGATATTTCATAAGATCTTACTGTCCTCCTTGCACTCTCCTCGGCTCCATACATCACGGAAACAATCCTCACTTTGGCTTTGAGTGCAACAAGGTTATTATTTTGGTCCAGAAGCCACAGTCAGGGGCGGCTTAGACACTATCACAGCCTTGTGTAAATATTTAATGCTTCTTGTGTCTAAACGTTCTTTGCGTCCTCAGATTTTCCTGTTGGATCTTACACTTCGACACCAAGTGATTTTCAACCAGCACACAGAGCCTGACCTGCGTAATTAACATCAAACCACTGTCAGCTTCACCTTTTCCACTGAAGTGTTTTCATGGAACAGTTTCTGTCCAAACTTGCTCATCCTTCTCTGTGAATAATGAAGCTATTTATGTTGTGTCATGTCAGTTTTTGGCTTCAAGGCACCACATTTGTAGCTATCTTGGCTTCTATTAGAAGATGCAGATGTTTGTGAGAAAAGGGTCCACACCAGAGAGTAAGAAAACTGTTTGATATTTTATTAAAAAGTAAAATTAGACATCAGTCGGCGGTCACAGCTAACCCGTGTCCCTCCCCGTTTATTGTCTGTTCACAAGGTTTACAGATGGCAGTGATGTGTGTCAGTCCGACCCGGGGATGCTCATCAGCTCAACACAAATAAAACAGGGAGAACTACGGTCTTCGTCCATGGCCTTTATTGGAAATTCTTTACATGTGAATCCTCTAAACCTGCCCAAACCCTGCTTTAGAGACTATAAATATATATATAAAAAAAGGAAGTGTAAAAGACTTTTGCAGTTCCTCCGAGAACAAAGAAAGCATTTACAGTCAGGTCTCAACTCGAGGGCTGCGATCACCTGGATTTTTAACAAAAGTTAATCATGTCAAAGCCGAATTCAAACAAATAAAAGAGGGGGAAACAAATAAGTGGCCAAATGAAATCAGTAAAGTCTTGATGATAACAGCACTAGAGAAACACAGGAGAACAAGCACAGCACAATACAGACAGAAGAGGGAAAACCAACCACTGCCTCATCAGTATATATACTGTATATATACACACATATACATACACATTGCTGGCAACCTCGCTACAAACTGCAGGAGCTTCTGCACAGTCAAAAGGTTTTCATTTAGTGGGTGTGTGATAATGAAATCAATTAGCTGCAGCAGTTTTCATGCGCAGTGTGCAGGAGTTATTATAAAGCAAGTTAGAAGAGCCAAAAATCCTTCAGCACTGTGAAGCTTCCCCCCCTGTGGGAGTCAGGTGTTGCACCAGAACCAGCAAACAGCGCCGGGGCAAAAAGTATTCAAAGCGCAGAAGTAGAGCACCACCTGGTGACTGAACCAGGAACAAGCAGGGAAATCTTCACGAGCCTCTGAGGAGCCGTTTGTGTCATTGATCCTACAAAATAAAATAAAAAAATGACTCTGACATGTTCTCTGCATCCACTAGGAGAGCCCTGGTTTTAAACCTTTGCAATTTATTGGATTTGATTAAGATCGACTGAACAAGTTATCATTTACAATACCAAATAAAATGTGCAAAAAATATCAAATATTCAAAAATGCCCATTTTTTCTTAACAAACGTCACATTTGTTGTTTTTAAACACTGTTTACAAATGTTTATGCACATAATTTCAATAAAGTCTGGTCCTGCAGCTGCTGGCATAATAGGTGCACTTTACACAGGCGGCGGTGTGCAAACTGACGGAGCATTGAGGTACCGGTTCTTTTAAAGTGGCAGGGCACTGCAGAGGAGGAGGAAAGGCTGCTCAGCTCTACGCCGCCAAGAACGAGACGCCGGGTCGGGGTCCCCGTTTTTGAAAACACCTTGGCATCAAGAGCTGAGGTGAAAGTTGTGTTTTTGCACTAAAGTGAGGAGACTACATGTGTGATCTGCAGTCTCAACCCAGACTGTAAAATCTGAGCCTGGGCTGGAAAAACACACAAGAAAAAAATAATACTACAACTAGTAAAATCCTATCATGTTTATCTATAGACTTGCATCCGACCGAAGATAATCTTGGTGTCAAGATGCTTCGTAGTAAAGAGAGATTTACAGGTGACAGGAACATTTCATATCAGCCATCAGCACAGTTTTTAAGCAAAGAAGGGATTCCTAG
Source organism: Pagrus pagrus (assembly GCF_965226575.1). Taxonomy (NCBI): domain Eukaryota; kingdom Metazoa; phylum Chordata; class Actinopteri; order Spariformes; family Sparidae; genus Pagrus; species Pagrus pagrus. Next base: position 19,929,707 of record NC_140188.1, on the reverse strand, counting down.
CTACATGGACACCATCTCTTCAACAAGAAGTACTTTAAGTCAATGAAACAACAATGGCTTGTGACAGAGATGTGAGTGGGACAAACGTATTACAGCTGGATTTACTCATCCTGAAAAACACCCCCAGTGACGTGATGGCTGGACTACGTGTGACGACAGACCTCTGATTACACTGTACTGGTGTTTGGGGAGCGCAAATGTTTTAAAACAAAAACAAACAGCAGTTCACAGGACAACATTTTAAGTCAAATTACACATCTGTGGTGTGAGGTTGTCAACTTTGGAACTGAAATTCAAAAATCAAAAGAGTCTTAAGAGCTATGAGGACCTCCTTTATCTCAAATGTCTCGTTTTTCTTGGTTTGGAAAAAAAATAATAAAAAGCATCACCAATATTAAACATGTTACAAATATAAATCAGTTTTCTTTTTTCAAAATATGAACAAAAATTTTCAATAACACATAAAAGTCCTTCTGAGGTTTAAGTCCCCCGCTGGTTGTACGAGGAGGAGGAGGAGCGCTCTTGATCGTTTTTAAAAGAGCAGGAAAGAAATTTTAAAGCAAAGATTTACCACAAGAAACAAAAGAGAAACAAAAATCACCCTGAACTTCACGAGCGCTTCTGTCTCTTGGAATGTCGCTGCTGGCTGGACCGCTCCTCGTCGCTGCTCGCCTCCGCGGTGTCGTCCCGGCTACGCCGCTGACGAGTCCTCCGTGTGTCCCGCTCGCCGTCGCTATCCGGCTCCCTGTAATCCTTCTTGCCTGAGGTGGCAGAGGTCCGCTTACTCCTCCTCCTGCCATCATCATCATCCTCCTCCTCCTCCTCTTCCTCTTCCTCCTGATTTTCCTCATCCTCCTCCTCACTCTCGCTCTCCTCGTCCCTCCTTCCCCGACTGTTACTGGCCTTCTTCCTGTTCGATTTGCCATTCTGCATCTTCTTCTTCGGTTCCTCTTCCTGCTCTTCATCATCCTCCTCCTCTTCCTCCTCCTCTTCTTCTTCTTCTTCCTCTTCCTCCTCTTCGGATGTAGCAGGGGCCTGGCTGACGCGTTTGCGCGAGCGCCGGCGGAGGTAGTTGAGGCCGGGCAGAAGCTTCTGGAGCAGCTCGGTGAACGACTGCTCCGTCTTGACCATGCAAGAGAGCACGGTGCTGCCCTGCTGGTTGTACTCCTCTGCGTTGGAGAAGACCAGTTTTATGTCTTCCAGGAAGTCCTGGGCGTGACGATATGAGCCCTGACTGAACTTCCCCAGCATCGTCTGGAAATCCATTGGCTGGGAGATGATGTCCAAGTAGTCTTCAGCCTCCTCCGGGGACACAGGCTCCCTGTAGGAAGAGAAGCATGAGGTAAGAGATGTTTAGTGTGATGACTGTGACAACACTGAGTTTTTATAATGACATCTGGTTTAAGGTTTTGTACAAACTCTGGTTTATTTTAATCTTTCAGTGTCTCTTTTTAATGCCATCGTACATTGTTGCTGCTCCACAGTCATTAATAACACAACAGGTGATGTTCTTTGCTCACCTGAAGGGCCAGCTGTAGCGAAATTTGGTCAGTTTCTTGAGGATCTCCTCACATCTCTCCAGCTCCAGCGCCTGCCTGCGCACTCCGGATTGGGAACTCTGTCGCACCTGCACCAACAACAATACAAAAACTGATTTTATTCTGCAGACACAAATTACTGTAAGTCTATTAAGCATACATCATGGTTGTTTCTTACCAGTTCGTCGATGTCCGCGGGGCTGTTGGGGCCGGTTTTCTGTTTGCTGCTCTGACTACTTGAAGACGACGGCTTCTTGGATTTACTTTTGGAGGTTTTCTGCCGAGATGAGGACTGCTTGTTCTTCTTCCTTGGTCTCACTGTAGAAAAATAACAGAGAGGTGATCAGGACAACAAGAAATTTTACACATTTCACCAAAATTTACTGTTAATTTTAATTAGAATGATTGCATCAAGTTTTTGTTTGAAAAGTGATGTTTAATCAATCATTCCCGATAAGTGCACTCCGCAAAACTGTGTCGATTGACTATTGAGAACAGTAAATGTTGTGCTGTGCACCCATTAATGTGTTCTTAGGTGCATTACTATTCATCATCGATGCATAAACTTCCTTAATTGTTGCGGTGCAGGCTTGAGCCGACAGAGGGGATCATCCTGCCACATACTCTGAGTGAAGCCAGAGTGAGACACAGCTTCAAAGCAAAGGTCCAGACCTGAGCTGTGCTACATGGCAACACACAGACAATAGAGACAGCGACTGAAATTCCCCGTCAGCATTCCTCTCATTCCCAGCCTTCGTCGCAAAAGATCCCCAATTTTCCCAAAACCAACTCAGGTGCCCAAGAATGTGACTTCTTTTTTTGTTTTGCTGCAGTTTTTCTTACAAAAATGTGAAAGATATCCTGGTTGGAGCAGAGAAACTCACACACTCAGACAACTTGGTGAAACCTGGACTTAATTATCTCTCGCCGATACTCACAGCTGTGCCCCATGGCTTTGTAGTCATTCTCCTCCTCATCCTCTTCTTCATCCTCAGAGTCCTCCTCTTCGGACTCCTCCTCATCCTCTTCTTCGTCTGTGTCCTGGTTGTAGTTTCTGCAACGGAGAGTTTAACAATCAAAAATCTTGACACGAATGATGAAGACTGAACACGGTCTGTAGTTACAGAAGAGGAAAGTTTACTGTAGACGTTTTGTTAAATTGGGAACATTTTGGTCGTACAGATTGTTACTGTAAATGCTTTTTAATGGTATGTGAAGCATTCATTTCTGTGGTTGCATCACCTGTTACAGTTACAACAATCTAATATAAATATATACTTTTTATTAAGGATGCAGCTAACGATTACTCTCATTATCCCTGATGTAGCAGAACAGTTTATATGGACAATAGAGGACAGAGACAAACTGAAAAGTGTGAGGCGGACAGTTACCTTGAGCGGGAGCCACGTCTGGCCACAGTGGGCTGGCAGGCCGGGCACCGCCACTCTCCGACAGGAATGCGGTACAGTGCCGGTCGCAGACAGAACAGGTGGAAGGCCTTGTTGCACTCGTCACAGAGGATCAGTTTCTCATCGTCGCCTGGAAGAGATCAATATTTATCATAAAACTGAGCTGCGTTTCAATAATTTTCCCAGTTTTACCTACAATTTATCCCTCACTTTTATCCCTCCCGTTTTATTTTTCTGCTCGTCACAGTTCTTCTTGAACATTTTCCTCGTGTTTAAGTTTGTGTTGTCGTCTTATCGCTACAGGTTCACCTGCTGGCCTGCGGGGCCGCTGGCTCTTTATGTAGACCTGCCTGACACTACTAGTCTGTTGTGCTCTGAGCTGGCTGCTGCTGCCCTGTTTGGATCTGGGCTTAGACTCCATCAGCTTCAGCAGAGACGGCTTCTGCCTGAGCACTAGACAAGGAGCAGGAGACCACCAAACTGAAACTCAAACATCCAGCACACCTCACAGTAAAGACTGGTTGTACTGAGAGAGAAAGCCAAGTTACAACAAATCTCTGTCTGTATCAATAAAGGAATAATGCCCTCACTTGCTCACTGTTATGTACTAAACTTCATTTAGAGCCAATTCCTCAGTTTGAGACCAAGTGAGTGGGACAGCAGTTGAAGACTGTCCTTACCTTTCCTGCGACAGACTTTGCAGCGAGCGTTCTCAGCAGACATGTCCCACTTTATGCAGGCGTCCAACATTCCCAGCAGGACATGCATGCGGGAAAACGTCTGGGCCTCCCGGATAGCTGTTTTCCACTTCTCTACCGCTGTCGCCACCTAAGAGGATGAAGGCCAGACTCGTTTAAAATCAGCAGGACATTAGTGGTAGCTTCATGTGAATATTAATCTGCTGTGTGTCTCAGCTTCTTATGGAAACTTTAAACACTGCAGCTCCGCTCTCTTACCCGCGCCTCTTCTGCCAGTCTCTTCTCCTCGTCCACCTCTTCAGCCTTACTGCTCTCTTCCCCCACATGCTTTTTCTTCTTCTTCTGTTTGGGGGCCATGAATCCCTGCAGGAACTTTTTGATTACACAGGCCTGAATGGTGATGATGCACTCGCCAAAGTCTTTCAAGCTCTCCATGTCTTTCATCTGTGAGGAGAGAATTAGTACAAGAGCTATAAAATCCGTAACACTTCAGTAACACATGTTGTTAATAGACAACACATGTTGTTTAGACGTCAAATTAATGTTTTATACCTACAACCGATGAATATGATAAAAAAAACTACCATTTCTCATACACTGTGTTGAAATTTAACATCTACTAATATTGTATGTAGGGAGACAAAATGATCACCTGCTCTTCGATGTCTACGTTGTCATCCAGGTATCCCAGACCTCCCTTCTGCAGTCGTGAGGCCACCTCCTGGATGTCACTGCGCATGTACTTGAGCAGCTCAGCGTAGCCGTCGCAGGTCCTGAGGCCCAGTTTGGCCTTACGGGTCATATGGACGGAGTGGAGGATTTCCTGGTATCTGAAAAGACGAGAGGGACACCTTTATGTTCAGCTTCATATTTACTCCATCCCTGCTGCGGACTTCTTTAAAACACAACTGTCTGGGTGGATGGGAGACACTGCATTGGTCTTCTTGTCTCCTTTTTTTGTAAAACCAGCATTGTTCATACTTTCTTGTAAATGCTCTGGCAGTTCTGTATTCAATATATTTCAAGTTTGCAGCTGCTGCTAGTAAATTGGGTATACTCACTTGTTTTGTATCTTCACCCTCAGTTCACTCTCTCTGATCCCCTGAGCATGAAGACTTTCCACCAGTTCCTCCAGCTCAGCGGGGTTGTCACATACGAACCTGCGTTCAGAGACAGAAAAATTAGAACAAACGATTGTGTGAAAAGAAAAGAAATGAGAGAAGATGAACAGAAAAAAAACAAACAAAGCTCTCACCAGAGGTTCTGTCCCTGCTTGGGAACAGTTGTTTCTATACAGATGTCAACTGCTGCTCCCTGCTGGGCTCCCTCACTAACAGCACCATCTATGCTGCCGTCGTCCTTCTCAGCTCCTACAAACAAAAACAGTAAATAAACATCTTTCGACTTCAAAACAGTTCAGATTTCATTATTCTTTAATTATTCGTTAACATACTTAAGTAGTATCCTCACATTTAATAAAGTTTAACGATTGATTATCAGACCAGTTTGCAACTAATTTTCTTTCCACCGATAAATGGTTACAGCTCTATACTTCTGGTTTTGTACCTTGTGATTCATTAGCAGCGGCCGACCCACCATCCTCTTCCTCTTCTACCTCAGGCTCTGCTGGTTTTTCCTCAGGCTCAGCTGGCTTTTCTTCAGGTGGAGGGGTGAAGTTGTAGTCTATGCTATCGTTAACCCAACCTTTCTCGATGTACAGACCAGGAACCACGTCAGAGAAGAGCCAGTATCTGAACACAAAACGCGCAGCAGACCATGGTTAGAATTAACAATTTTTTAAAGCATGTACGTTCATCTGTGTGTAATCGTTTAATGTTTGTGAGCAACACTGACCTGTTATGATTTCTGTCCGTACCCAGTGGCGTCCGGCGCATGACATTTCTGGCTTTGGTGATACCATCCTGAAAGGCCTTTTCTGTAGCAGCCCTCTGTCTACGCAGTCGCTCCTCTTCAGCCTCCTTCTCCATGCGCTCTGAGGGGGAATAACATAGCAGCAAATAAGAGTGAGCAGCTTCAGACTTAGCAGTAGTAATATTTACAGATAAACAATCTGGCTTTGCTCTAAATGACTAAAGAACTCAGGGAAACTACTGAGAGAACAAAATCATCTTACATTTTTTATAGATTAACTGCTCCACATCTTACCTTTGTTCTGTCTGTCCATCTCCTCCTTGTCCTTCTTGGCCTGCATGGACATCAGCCGCCGGCTCTTCACGGTGCTGATCATGTCCTCAGGCTCGGGCTCGGGCTCCACCTTTGGCTCCACCTTTACTTCTTTTTTGCTCTCCTTCTTAGAGCCGCCTTCTTTCTTTTTCTCACCTTTGAGTACAGAAAAATAGAACAAAAATGTTCATTGTGGCATCAACTTGTAGTATTGAGTATTAAATCTCCTCAGTGGTGAAGCTCTCTGGTGGTAACCACCTACCTTTGCCCTCCATCTCCTTCTGCTTCTTCTTCTCGGCCTTCTTACGGTCATTGACCTCTTTCAGCATTGCCAGACGCTCCTTCCACAGCTCAGCTGACCGTTGCTGCTTTGCCTCAACGTGGTCTTCGACCGAGTATGTCATGAGTATGCGGTGACACAGTGCCACCAGCAGATTCACCTTCTCCTGAGGGCTCAGCTCAAACACCTCGACTGTCTCGAGCTTCTCCAAGAACTCGCTGGTCACCACATCATCGAAGCCCCCCAAACCTCCTGACTCGACTGAGCCCTGGCCGCTCTCCTCGCCGTGAGCGTCACACGGTCTCAAGCACAAGCGTGCCAACTCCGACGCAGAGTGCATGGTGAGGGGGATCTCAGATAAGGGCATGTCGAGCTCGCTGTAGCCTTCTGCCAGCTCATCCTGCAGCAGTGTCTGAAGGAGCACCACCAGCACTCGGTTCAGGTAGAGGAAGCCAGACCGTTCACCAGACAGTGCTTCCATCAGAGCCACTGCTGTGATGGGATACTGGTCATCCGGCATCAGCAACCCTGCGTAGCAATGAAGGAAGTCCACAGCCATAGCCACATCACCAAACAAGGCGTTAGGCAGCCCCTCTGGCATGTCTACGAGCTTGAACGCCGGCAGGTTCTTGCCACCTTCGATCTCCTGGTCTTCGTATCTGCGAGACTGTTCGCGGCGGACGAGCATCTCCTTCTCGCGCCTCTCCTTGGCCTTTTCCCGCAGTTTCTCTTTGACCTCCTCACGCCTTTTCTTCATCTCTTCCTGCCTTTCTTCTTCACTCATGGCCTTCCATCGCTTCTTTTGCTCCAGCAGCTCCCAGCGTTTCTGCACCAGCTCCTTGAGCTCCTCTGGCAGCCGGCCCCGATCGTCTGGGGACAAGGTCTTTGCAGCCTTGGAGATGAGGCAGGAAAGGGAGTTCTTTTTGTCCTCTTTGCCCTTGTTCTCCTTATAGTAACGGAGGAGGTGGAGAGCCATAGGGTGCAGCGCCTTACCAAGTTTAGGCGTACCCATGCCCGTACTGCGGGCCCTCTTCTTCGGGCTCCCAGCAGGGGTGCTCTTAGCCAGATGCAGCAGCGTCATCTGCTTCATCTTTGGTGTCTTTGCACCAGCTTTGCCATCATTTTTAGAAGCTTTAAGTACGTTGAGTTTCTTGTCGCCGCTCTTTCTACCTCTCTTTCCTTCTTTCTTGTCCCCTGACTTCCTGCCGGATTTCGGGGTGGAGGGAGCCGAGCCTTCACCTTTCTTTGGAGTCCCAGAGTTCTTGACCTTGAGTGGGGAGCCATTCATTGTTATTTTCTGAAATACAGACAAGAAGAGCCCATAAGCAAAGCTTTAACTTTAAAAAGGTATACCCCATAATAATCTAGTAATATCTTAGCCGAGACATGACACTGTGCATACAAGCCAGCTCACCTGCATGTGGCCCCAAATGGTTGGACTAAGAGGCATGCCTAAAGAGTCCTTCTTTCTTCTCCTTTTCTTCTCTCCCTTCTCATTTCCTGAATCCTCTCCTGGCGTGTCAGGAGACTTGAGCTTCTTGCTGGGTCGACCCTCTGGAGATGTCAAGCTCTTACGCTTTGCGGAGGGATTCTCTGCTAAAAACTGTAGACAAGCAAAAAGAGTGTGAGCCAAGAACGAGAGAGACCTTTATGTCAAGCAACATGCTAAAAATACAATGAGTAAATTACCTTGTGGGGATCAAGAAGGAAGTCACTGAATTTGCTGGGCAGGTTAAACTTTTTCACCAGCTCATCTTCAACCACCCAGGGAGCGCTCTCTCCCATGCCGAGCCTCAGTGCGTTGTGCCTAATGTAGTAGCGCATGATCTCTTTGGTTGGAGGGCGCTCCGTTCTGTAAAGACTGTCTGCTGGGACGTCACTGATTACCTATGAGACACACAAGATCAATTAATTTCTTTAAAAATGCAAAGTCTGTCAACGCACAACACATGGATATACAAGAGACGAGTTTTGGATAAGGATGTCAAAAATCCTCAATTGTAGCGCAGAAAATACAGAAGAGTAGCACTTTTTTGTTGACTGCTGATGCAGATACGAACCTTGTCCTCATTAATGAGCTTCACGTCGTACTTGTGAGGAAGGAATTTGGGCATCACCCACTTCCTCTTCTCCTCCTTCATGGCAGTGGGAAGTTTCCTTGGTGAACGTCGCGCTCTGTCACCTGATAGGAAGTCAAACAAAGTAATGTCAAGAAATGTGAGGCTTCAACACATCCACCTGTACTGCAGTTATATGACGGGCCCCGCTGATAATAACTCTACAGCCAGTTTGGTTGCATCTGCACCGCATGACATCTTCTATGTTCTTTAAAGCTCTTCTTTTGTTTGTTTACATATTGATGCGGTACTCACTGAGGCTCTCCCTCCTGTTCTCCTCCTCTCGGGGGGGAGGTTCCTTCCTCTGGTTCTCCTGACTTGCGTTCTCCTTGTCGCTGGATGGAGAGTCACAGGCACCTTCAAGCTTCTTCTCCGCTGTCTCACCCTCTGGATTCTCCAGCGGGTGGATCTTCACCACCTTCACTTGCAAACTTTTGCCTTTTCCCACCTGAAGTGAAACAGTAATGTTAATTCAAATAAGACATACTTTATCGTACAACATTATTTTTCTATGGTCCTCTAAAGATGATGTTGAGAATGAAATTTAAGAAGTCAAACTGACCAGGAAGTCACACTCTTCGTCCACAGCATACTTGGTGAGGATTTCAACCCAGGCCATCTCCACCAGTTTGTCTAAAGACACGGTGTTGTGGTGGACCATCTCCAGAACTGGTTTCTCAAACCACTGGGGATACTCCTCCTGAAGCCTGCACACAGAACATGATCAATCCTAAACAACATAGGAAGGTAAAGTATAATATAGGTTGCATCTTGCAGCATTGAATATGTTCATGGGTGTGATGCGCTCTATTCATGACACACTGTCTTTCACATTGTTTGAATTTCTGTGATTCATTCATCACTGGAACCAGAGCATTACATAACAGGGCAACAGAGGGCTGGAGAGTGACCAGCAGGGGGGAGTAAAGTCCCCTGGCTGATATAATTAGACAGAGCTTAAACACAGCTCGTGATCCTCAGTGACTTGAGCTCCGGCAGCTGAGCGCTGCTCTGTGCCGTCTCTGATGTGACATCTCTTTGGGATGTCATTCGGCTAACATTCCTCTTGCAGACGGCCCGTACACATACATTACACCTACACCTGGTTGGTGACAAGCGGGCTAAAAGAGATCCATTTAACTGTTATAATTCTCTGAAAAATGCTACGCCCTTCACTTTGGGAGATCAGGATAAGACAACTCTCACCAGGCCAGTGCAGATTCAAGGATGACTCAATCACACACCCTCTAAATAGAAAGAGAGGAGGAGCACCGGATTTATCCAATCGTTGGAAAGCAGCGTGCCTTGTGACCTTCACTGACAGAGTATGGCTCTTCCGTTTGTACTGCTGTGCTTGTGCATCAACTGGTACACCCATACATACCAGTCTGTACAAAACCCCCGAAAGGCTGTGGACTGCTACGTAACGGCTCTCATTTCACTAGTTGGATGAAATCATGAACACGAACACACAAACTTCAGATGCAATACTTACAGTTCGGTGACTTCTTGTTCCTCCTCCCATGCTTCTTTGTGTGTGAGCTGGCTGCTTCCAGTGCTCTTGCACGTCCAGATGCGCTCATCATACCTCTGCAAGCGTGCCTCGTATTCTCTGTGGACGTTTTGTAAAGGAACCTGCAACAGTCACATGTAAATAGTCCCTCCTCAACTGGCCGTCGGCTTACTTATTAAAAGCGAGATATACACGGTCCATTGCTTATGTCAGTATTTCAAAAAGTAGTTTAAGGTCAAGGGGCATCCAGGTCAGGGAAGCTGGAGAGTTCAGTGGGGGCAGTAAACAACCTGTGAGTACTTGAGGTTGGGCTTTGCTGCCTTTAAGGACTGTAAAAACCAAAACTATAAAATTAACTACATTTCTAGAGCAGTGATGCTAGATTTAGATGTTAAAGTCAAAAATAATAACATAACTATGTCACTGCAGGAACTTACAGAGACTTTTAACAGATCTAAAACCCACTTTGAACGCTACGTGTGACTTTGAGCTGTCATAACTGGCTTCGCAATCTTGCTTTCAGTTAAGGAACTGCTGACGTTTAAAGTTTTCCTTTCAACGCCAATAAAAGTGAGTCAAGTGGCCTAGCTACCAGAAGATAACCCAACTATCTGCCCCCAAATGCTCTCCTGAATCACTAAACCATTCTCGGGCAGCTCTTGTCCTCTCTTGACAAACTTAAAAACATAAATGTGCCGGTAGCTAAGAGTTAGCTCACTCTGAAGAGGGTTGCGTGCTAACGTTAACAGCTAGCTAACCAGCCGAGCAACATCTTCAGCGAGACGACAGGCTTTTGTGACATAATGGGATACATAACGTTAGCAGCGTGCTAGCTAACCCTGCTAGCATTATTAGCTGACAGCGGGGCCATAAAAGCTGAACGTGAAAGGAAGCCTTCTAACGGCTCTCAACGTGTAATTTAGCATGAGAAATGCGCTATATGCCATACACGATCTTAGTTTTTTGCTAGCTTAGTGAGCTAGCCACGTAGCTACAATGAGTTCATTAGCTAGCAAAGCGGAACATTAGCTTGCTAGCAAGCTTGTCAGAGTGTAAAGTGTGTACATGCGGGAGACACTTAAATAAGGGTAAATGTCAGGAAACGTCAAAATTAGGCGCGTTAGCCATTTTAAAAGTCATGTGCGTGTAACTGTGTAAATTTCAATTAAGCCAGGTAGACAAAGCCTCATGTACAGCACACCGGCTGGCTCGACAAGTCGAGACTGAGCTTCAGCATCATGTTAAAGGATACTCTTTGTTCCTGAAGGCCTCCTTGGTGTGCTCGATGATGTACACCTCCTCTCCCGGGCCTGGTGGTTCGGCTAGCGGCTTAGCCAGTGGGTACGGTTTCCGGCCTAAAAGCGGTGCCATTTCCAATCCACAGATGGCACGGGTGCCAACGGTAAAAATCAATCCTCTAGCGACAGACTAGTACAATAATAAACAATAATATGTCCTTAGCATGTATCCAAGTGTCCCGAAATATCTTAGCACGTCTCACGTTACCGCCGGCAGGCCCGGCACTCAACGTGTAGCAGCTAGCTGACTAGCTAGTAGGCTGGATTGCTATCTCGTTGCAAAACAATAACAGTGCACTTCTTGGCAGCCGCCTCATCGCATCCTTCTTCTCTCCTCTAGTAGCAGTGTCATGCTGGTTTTACACAATGTCCTGGACGTGAAACAGCTTGCTGGACTTGTCTCTCGGTATAGTTGGGAAACTTTTAGCTCCTCCGGATGAACATGAAAGGATGAGAAACCACACCGAAAGCAAACTCGCGGCAACAGCCAAAGCTCAGTTCAGCGGGAGGTCTGGCGCGCTGTACGGTCCCAAGTCTTTGCAAACTAGGCCCGCTCTCGTTCACTCAAGTTGCACCCGCTGCATGTTCGCGCTGCCGGCGCTTCTTGTTGTCGGATAACAGCGTGAAGAAGTATTACGAAAAAAAAAGTAACCTGGATCAATCAAGAGGTTAATTCCTTGTCGAAATGGCGGGAGTTTCCAGTCCACCGGCACAATTCCGTACACCGTCAGTACTCCGTTTCCCCGGCAGCAGGCAGCGTCGCATGCACGTCCCCGCCCTCTCTCGGCCGCCATTGGCTGCCTCAGCGAGGCGCCCTCGTCGAATTGTTCTGATACGCTCTCTCATTGGCTGACATCGGCTGTCAGTTGTGAGTCTGGCACGGCCCCTTCACAGTGACCACGCCCACACAGACTATTAAATTGGGGACTAGAGGTCAGCTGATGACAATAAAGACACATTATCTTCTTAAATCACACACTGATGTGTTGAGATTGTGTTTGATGATAAGTGACGTGGCATCCATGAGTCTTTGATTTATCTACTTCATTTCTAAACGCACAGCTCGGGCTCCATTTTAAACAGGTCTGATTAAACAATAGGACCTGCCCTCATTAACAGAGCCTCAAGACATCATGCTGAATAAACAGAAAGCTTACAGCACCAGTGAAGTGAAGTCGAAGTAGACAGAAGCATTTATTATGGTTTACAACGTCTTCAGTTATAAACATGGGCAAATTATATTATAAATATTTAAAAAAGCATTTTATTTATGTATTTATTTTTTTACATGTGATAAGCCAAAATAAGATCTGATCCAGAGAGAGCGCATCTTATTTAAAACAAGATGGCACATCTAAAACATCAATCTGCATAAAGCTACACATTGAACATCTTTTTTTTTTTTTTTTTTAAATGGCCTTAAAAATAAGCAGTAGGATAATGGAAACATGCAAAAGTAAAAGTTTAACTGCAGAAATGCTACAACAGAAAACAGAAAGCTAGATATTTTAGCATGTGAACCAAAAATCACACTGCCTGCAACAACAGTGACTCGCGACAGTTTGGAAAATCCTCTCCACTCATTTCAAAAAACCACTTAGAAACAGCGAGACTTTAAAGACCTTTAAAAGTGAACAAAGATTTTTGCAGTACATTTTTTGAATTTTTTTTTTGTTTTCACATTTGCTGAAATGTAATAATCGAAGTCGGGGACAATTTGAAAAGCTTAGCTAGTCAGTCTGAGAACAAGTATCGTGTGTATTTTTAACAAAATGATTATAAATAAGCTATCTCAGAACGGCATTTTCTCCTGTGCAAATCTTCTTTAAAGGAGGTGCTCCTGATTCATCCAGCTCCTCCTGGAGAATGAAAAGGAAACATATTGAAGAAGGTTACCTAAATGCTCACATGGTTAAAAAAAAAACAACATTTCTAGTTTAATTCAAGTGGACCTGTGTGTCTGGAGGGGTCCGTCTGACAGTTCCTGATGAGAGAAGGTCCTCCTTGATGAGGGTGGGAGGCTCGTCGGCCCCCTCCTGTCCTGAATGAACTGGCTCTGGGTTCACAAAGAAGAGTTTGATTATTACCTCGCTGATGCAGCTCTGACAGCGAAGGGATACACAGACAATAACAGATACACTATCTATTGTGTGTACATGTTTCTTTTTTTATTACAGGCATTAATGTGTAAAAATTGGGAGATTCTTCATACCGTCCACACTCTCCTGGCCCAGCATGGGTGGCTGAGAGTCTTCGGTCCGGAGGCTGGAGGTGTGTGGAGGGCTGACCTGCTGTGAGCTGGAGGTACTGCTGCTGTTGTCCATCTTAGGCTGGTAAACGTCCGACAGAAAGCTCTGGTTGCTGTTTTCATCTAGAGGCGGACACACAGGAGTTGTACTCAACATGATCTATTGTATTTCATGTGTTTGTGACATATATAAGTAGTCACTGTGACACATACACCTCATGATGAATGCAGAAGGCTATTTATTTGTTATTTTTGCCACAAAACTCACCAGTGAAATCCAGTAAAGAGTTAGCATTTTCCAGGACCACATCTTTCATCCCTCTAACATCTCCACCTGTGGATTTGCTGCGATATATCTGACAACCAGAAAAAAGGGGGGGATTGTCACTCAGTGGATTAAATGAAAGCCTTCACATCACAGCCGTGGTGACTGAGGGGAGAGCCCACCTGCTTTGTTTCTGTCACTGGCACCCACTTGAATATGCGTAAGGACGTGTCCCCAACTGTCACCCATTTCTTCTCCCTGGGGATGAAATTAGTTGAAGTCATTTCGGAAAGCAGCTCAGTTTAGACCAGCTGCTCTAATACCATTAATCTGCAGCCATGACATAACACATGCTCGTGTCTCCTTCTTCTTCTCTGTCCACAGCAGAGCCTGACAGCTAATCACACATATCACCACGCTCGGCGTTAATCGTCGCTTATTTCGCACGAGCACGTCAAACGTGGTGAGGATCGGTCGGCAGGTGTCGGTGTATGTCAGTGTGATGTGTTCACAGGACGGCCGTCTGTGTTACAGCTCGCAGCATGTGAGGCTGTAGCCATATTGACAGCTCTCGGCGGAAAAAACTCGGCTAGCCCCGCCTCGCCTGTCAACCCGGGGCATTGATTGGTCAGCAGCTCCGTCAATCATCGAACTTTTCCGACTGAAGTTTGTTGAGCGACGCAGCAGATATCAGCCTTCGGTCTACTAATACATTTCCCTCCATATTGTCCCCCAGACAGCCTACGTACCATTTGCGCACTTTCTCGATGGCCGCCAGCACCTTTTTAATGTCATCTTTAGCCCGACTTCGTGTCTCGGCGCGGCCTGATCGTCCCGACATCTTGATGCTGTTATGATTCATCTACAGATGCATCTGAAAACTTCAAGACCAAGCCCCAGTCCTCCGTTACAGTGGTAATCTCGCGAGATTTCACCGGCTCAGATGCTTCTTTCTCTTTTTTTCCCCCCTAGCTTGTGCTTGTACTGTACTGTAATGATGGGTGGACACGTTTTTGTGACATGTATTTATGTATTTATGTATTATTCATTCATTTATCTGAGCTGACATGATTGGAGGCTCACAGTGGCTGTCAGTAGTACAGTTTTGAACTGGCCTATTTCTGCTTTAATTAAGTATTTTCATTTTATTCTGCTCTACACTTCTACAATTCAGATATAATGTGCTTTTTATTCAGACACATTCATACGACAGTTGTAGTTCCTAGTCGCTCTACAAATTAAGATTAAACATGAACTTGTAGTTTCAAGTGTGAAGTGCTTTATTGTCATATATGTCTTATATACACTGTGGCTACAGTGAAATTCAGTTCTCTAACAATGCTCATGTAAATGTGTATTATAAGTAAATCACGTAATTAAAATCCAATTCTAATAATGTGTGTAATGGATAAACAGCTTGTAAATAGGTTGTGATATACATGTGTAAACAGGAGTATATTGATTATCGGCCCTGGACAGTTATCAGGTTGATATTCAGTATTTTCCGATTATCGGTGTCAGTGATTTTTCTGTCAGATTGCTGATAAAATAAACTAATTTAAAAATGTGCTAATTTGGCTCTGATGCAGCATCCTCTCATGTCTCGTCCACAACCCTATCTGATCGGTGACACGTCACGATTAATAGCCTGTCAGCGCTGAATAATCTGAATCTGCAAAGTAGATGGTGGCTAAATGCATCAGATAAATGTAGTGGAGAGACAGTATGAAGTGTAGTGTGTGAAGAACAGTACTCGGCCCTGAAAAAGCCCTATTGGTCAACCCCTTGTACTATATGTATATATCAGTGTATTCTCTGTAATCGGTGGCATCGGGTAATATTTGTTCCATATTTATCTCTGGCCTTAGTTTTTGTTCTAGTGCTGTAAGAGGTTTGCAGCATTAAAATGTGTTCATTTAGGTCAATTAATTGTGATTAAAGGGCTACTTTGACAAATTAGGCCTTACGCTTGTTAGTGTTTTATTGTATTTTATTGCTTTGTTATCTAGATTATATTATTTAATGTCACATTTGATCTAGCTGTGGTGGCATTGTTCTTTCTGTGGGGGTCCACCACTCAGGAAACAGTAAATACAGAGACGTAAACAGTAAGTAACAGGTTGTGAACAGTAACCTGGTAGTAAGTTCAGGCAGTGCAGTAGAATACAATATGAATGTGCTGCAGTCATTACTGTACGAGCATGACAAGCATTAAAATGCATTGCTAAAGATAAAACCACTGGTTCCCAAAGCTTTTGGCTTGTGACCCTGTACAAAAATGCAGTATCTGGTTGGGCCCCCTCGTCCCTTTTCAGCTGTCCATTGTTATCTGATCTACAATAGAGTGATTTCTCTTCTAAACTTCTCAGACGGTCTCATTAAGATCAATGTTTGAGGCCCAACAGAGTAAGACTACAATATTAAGTTAAGAGAATGTTCCTAAAAAATGAATGCAAATGAGACGTGTTTCTTTCCTCCCCTATGAATCATCTCACCACCACACCAGATTTATCATCTTGTGACTCTCTGGGTGGGGCCTGGCCTGCAGGTCGGGGTCCATTCACATTTAAAACTCATATTTAAAACTAGATCCAGACACAACAGTTAAATATGTCTTACACATTGATGATCTCCATCAGTTTACATCTTGATATATGATGATATGTGAGTTACAAGGGCCAGTTTTTAAACAGTGAACACTTGATAATTTATTTAGCTGATGAAACTTTAATACGTTTACTTAAGTTAGATTTTGAATGGAAGACATTTAGTTATAATGGAGTAATTTTACAATGTGGTATTTGTTCTTTCACGTTAGGATCTGGGTACTTCTTCTGTCTCTATTTGTCTGTTTGATTATGATTTATGATTTCAAGTAATGAAATTAAAACTTCCAGCTGGTCCTCTTGCATTTCTTTGCTTATAGATACATTTTTTATATATATTTGTGGATGTGAAATTCTCCCTTGCTACTGAGTTCATTTTAGACAAAAGTTTGATTAAATGTACACGAATGTTGACTTATGGTGGTTCCTGCATTTGACCAGCAGAGGGTAGCCTTGAGTCATGCAAACAGGCTCCTCCTGAGGTTGATAGTTTATTTGATTTATTAATTAGAGGAATGATCACAAACAGGAAATTTACCTTTGATTGCATACATCCTGCAGGGAGTAAGAGAGCAGGGTCGGTTTCTTTAACCAGATACTGTCCACTCAAAACTCAGAAAAACTGAGCGGAGTGGTTTACAGCTGTGTAGCCGCAGGAAAAATCTCTGTAAAAATATTGTGTATGACATAAAGGGAACACAGAAGCAGCGCTATAAGCTCTCCCACATAACAATCAATACATGATGAGACACTGTACATCATCACTGATCAGAAATCAGATTGGGTTTAGTGCCAATGTTCACTGCTACTCTACTGACTTTTAACATCATAAACAGCAACATTTCAAGCATGTTGTGACTGAATATTACTGGATCCAGAGTTGTGGCAATAATATTTTTAAGACTTACACCTATTTGATGAGACTGTTGTTTGAGACAAAGCTTAGACAATTAAATCTCCACTCATCGCTGATGTTGTGGGCGGGGCCTGCAGCAGCTCCAGCCAGTGGCTGAGGCAGTGGGAGGAGTCAGCGACAGTTGCCAGAGAAAATATCCAAATAGCAGCGACGCTGAGGAGCACGCGAGCTGAACGGTGTCCACACACCAGCAGCACAAACCTCCTCACGTTTCTCCCGGGACACGGTGCAGGAAGGGTTTCACACAGGTGCTGTGTTTTGTGCAGCCTGCAACAGAACTGAGTGCTATAAAGACAGAAACTGAGTTGTGTGAAGTTTCCGACAATTGTTGCACATGTCACTTCCGGTCTTGTGGACGCACTCATGAAGAGAAAATGTGTTTCCAACAATATTTTAGATCAACATTCATTATGCCAACTTTGCTTCTTTTAACAAATGAAATGATCCATAGGCGTGAACTTTATTCGCATTGAACTTTCAAAACATGGCTGCAAGATACTTTAATTTTATTTTAAAAAGTAAGAACAGCACACACAGCCAGTATAAAAAACAAGTAAACCTATACATGGTACAGACAATCAAGATAAAACAAGACACCTTAAGTAGAAACAATAAAGCAGAGTGAATAATGAAAAAACAACAATAAGTCAGGGATAGAAGCCAAATGCAAAGTAGACAACAAATGGAAAAATCACCTGTCCAGGTCATTATACATGTGAGGTCATTAGTCGTTAATAATTATGACTCAATATCTGTGATTTATAATGTTCTACGCAGTGTTGTAAAAGGTATCCAAAAGTCCTACTTGAGTAAACGTACAGACACCATGTTAAAATATTACTTTATTAGCAGTGAAAGTCACCAATATGAATAGCAGACTACTTGAGTTAAAGTCTTAAAGTCTCTGATATTAAATGTACTTAAGTATCAAAAGTAAAGAACACATACATGTATATTTACAAGTATGTATTTACTGTTTACTATTGCTCGATTGATTATTATTGGACTGACTGATTACTGGATCAAATATTCATCATTTTCCTGATAACTGGAATCAGTGTTTTGTTTGGTTTATTCTCTTTATTGCTGATAATATAAATGATCTAAAACTAGTTAGGCTCTGATGCAGCACGCAATCTGCAAAGTGGTATCAGTGAGATTATGTTCAGTTACTTTGTAGAGTATTTGTTTATAAGTTTGTTGTCTGCTGTTTTTTTTCTTTCTTTTACTTTTCTGTGAAGCATATTATCATTGTAATTATCATGATAGTGTTTTATTGTTATTGCTTGTATGATCTATTTTTCTTCATTTTTTTAAATTATTATTATAAGTACCCATATTTAATTGCTGCAGTTTATTGGACAAACATCTCTATTTTCACACTTTTTGGTCAACATGAGCTTTTATTTTGAAAAACGAGAGCGGAAGCGTGGCCTCCCTCTCACCGCGCCTCGCTTCACCCTGGTGCCGCTCAGACTGCTCCTGTCATTGACTGGGGTGTTGGACAGAAAGGCCAAATGATCCAGTGAACGGGCCGACGAGTCCAGCACAGCATGGACTGCTGCCCGCCATAGTTAGTGCGGCTTTTATTTCTTATTTTACTTTCCACACTCTGGCCTTTTTTATCGGCTGAAAGTTGTTTTTGTTGTTTGTTTCGCGCTGGAGGGAGAAAAAAACCCACAAAAAAACAGACGACAATGGATCGAGTGAAAAGCTCCATGCAGCAAGTACCCAACGCTATCCCCAAAGTGATCCGACGGACCGGAGGGGCCAACAGCCTGGAGCTGGAGAAGGAGAACTTTGAGCGGGGGCAGGTACGGAGCGGGGCGAGGGTCACATTAATGTAATAATGTTATTGTAGTGGGAGCGTGGGAGTGAAGGTCCTGGCTGAGAGCCGCTTTGTATGATGGGAGAGTAACAGTCATGCCAGGATGTTTGCTGTCATAAACTCACTGTGAGATCTCCACAACAAATCACACATATTTATTTATTTGGGCCAGATTTTGAGTATTTCCTCCATTTTTTTTTTTTTTTTATCCTTTATTTACACTGTTCAGATCCAGATTATGGGTTTACCCCAGTGTTACTTTCCCCTGATGTGTGTGTGTTTGTGTGTGTCTGTGTGATCAGCACAGATACCACTGAGAGTGTACTGTACAACAAAAGAGCTGCTGAAATGTAGGTCAATGGCCTTTTGAATTCAGATAACTGTGCTGTTTAGCCTATCTGTAGGATAAATCCAGACAGGAGGGAGGCTAGCAGAAGCTGTGTGTGTGTGTGTGTGTGTGTGTGTGTGTGTGTGTGTGGAGCTGTGGCATGTATGACAGGCTGTCAGTGCCTCCTGTAGGCCCCCTCAGTCAGAGCAGGCTCAGTGATGAAGATGAAGATGATGATGAGGAGATCATCTTGTGATTTATGTTATGGCTGCTGCTGCTGCTGCTGAATAAGGAATGCTGTGACTTTGCATAAAGTGCTCTCCCATATGTATGTAGGCTGCTGTTACACTGTGGAGCCTGCTGCTTCCTGCCTGGTGGTCTCCCCTCCCCTCTCTCCCAGACCAGGCACAGGGGAGGGATGGGAGGGATGGGAGGAGGGGGGGAGAAAGTAGGTCAGATGAATCAAGGCAGCCAAACTGCCGTGGTAGTGCTGCTGCAACGTGCTTGTCCCGTTCACAGCCGCTGCTAAATTGGACAGCACAGTCAACACAGCCTAAATGTGCACAGCAGGTATTTGGCTATTCTGCGTCCACACAGTTTGCCTTCTCCACCCTTCCCTCTCTCCCCCCCCACGCCTCTCCCATCCCATCCGGGACAGCACGGATTAGAGGCTGGGGAGACACGCATGCGTCCGTGCCAAGCCTGGTCACTGGGTCACTGTCAGGCTGTCAGAGATCACACCGTCTGGAAGTGTGTCAAGGCGGAATCACAACATGATACGTGCACGTTGGTTTCTCGTCATGTGTTGTGGCGACTCTTAGTGAAGCTGTCAATTACCTGAGATCACTCAGAAGAAAGCTTTTCTGCAGGTGATCCGCAGTGAAAATATTTACGCAAGTCAAAACAAGCCCGAGTTTGATTTTTCCGTTAATTATCCAGCGTGTCTAAACTGCGGTGTGACACATGCAGGCGTTTGGTTCTGTGTACACAGTTTCTGTAATAGTATATTTCCTCCTGCGTTCTCACACTTTTCTAAATAACTTATTAGGATTTGTTGGCACTGTTTGTGTTTCCTTTCCCCCCTCCGCCCCCCTGTTGTGGTTGATTTTTGACTGTGGCAGGAGGTGCAGGAATCAATGAATGTGCTGTCTACTTTACAGCGGATCAGCGAGAGATAATCTCATCTGATCTGTTGTGCTCTAAAGCTGCCTAAATCTGCAGGGCGGTTGGCTTTCACCTCCTGTCTGCCTGCAAATATCTGTCTATCTGCCTGTCTGTCTCGCATTTTTACATTTAAATCACCTCCAACTTTCTCGTTTTGGCCAAAGAGTTGGTAGAAGATTAAAGGTGCACTGTGTAGTTTTGGGGAAGAAGAGAAAAATCTTCATCGACTGATTTTTTTTTATTTACAAACTGACCTTAAAGGACGACATCATTTCATACTGTTTTGCTTTGTTTATATGTGGCGGACCCTGCCACTTTTCTAGCTTCAAACAGTGTTCTGGGGACCTTATTTTCCTCTGAGAACAGCTATGGTAAAAATGTATATTTCTGAGTTTGTATTATTACCTCATTATTGTTGTAAATATAAAAATCCTGACTTTGAATTTCTTCTCCAAAACTACATAGTGCCCCTTTAATGTACATATTAAAACCACCCATGTTATTGATTTTGTTGTTCATAGGATATTGAAGTATTTGCACTTGTTTTTGTTGTTTCTAAAGTTATGTGGCAACTTTTTGAGTTGTTGAAGTTTGTCGCTTCTTGTGAGCATGTTGGCAACAGAGAAGATTAACATTTAATCATTAACAACGAGGGAAATCTGTTGAGAAGGGTGATCAGCCGATTATACAGTATATCACTCAACGTGCAACCTAAATTCATTATTCTACAGTTACATACATGTGGATGTGAGCGGACAGCGGGGTCGCCTGACTGGGCTTTAAAGCCAAAGTGGTGTAAAGGCCTGATCCTGAGAAGTGCTCTCCTATCTCTCTCTGTGTCGAGCTGGGTAAACAACCAGGGTGTGTTCAAAATCCTCTCTGTCATAGCGTCCACACTGGGTTATAAAAAGAAGCAAACAGGGCAGCCAGATAGCACACAGCGCCTGCTTTTAATGACATGTTTAGCCTCATAATAGCAGCTGACTCTTTAATTTAGAGTTTAAGGGGGATTTAATGTTTGCTGTGTTGGTCTCAAACGTCACTGCACGTTTCGGGTTCATATTTCTATTGTGTTGTCGATAGCAGCACGAAAAAACAAGTAAATGACGAGCTGACAAACTTTATAAACTTTATCTGAAGGCTCCAACATGTCCGAGATGCCCACTCTCTCCTCGATTGCAAAACTCCGAGCCGTCGGAGGCCAGAATAGGTTTTTCACTTGAAAGCTGGTGGAGGTAGTAATCTCTGGTTCGATATGAAGAACCATAATTAGAGCGTGTGGAAAACTTCTGGGGAACCAGTTCCTCAGCGTGAGCCCCTGACTGACACCACACTGTATGTTACATGATTAAGGCCTTAAAATTAGACTTCCTGGGAGCCTCCTCCTCCTTTACTTGTCCACACGGAGGTCACTCCTGTTTGTGTCCGTATCTGTTGTTTCCAAACCTTTTCTACGCAAACTGAGCTGGTTGATGTGGTCAAGTTTGCATTCATACAACTTTTCAACAATCTGTGCAGCTGTCTCCTCTTTGAGCAGATACCTTTAGCTTACTAGCTTTATCCATTATGTTTAGACGACTTCTTCAACAGTTGATCCATTACTTTACTAACTTATTCAGCTGGTTATCTATTACTTTGAGCTATTTAATCATTTATTGACAGCCATCTCGGTGTTTCATTACTTTCAGCTTATTTATACAGTTTCTACATTACTTATAACCAACTATTTCAACCATTAACCCGTTTATTAGCAAACTGTTTAAAAAGTTAATCCATCAGGCTACTTCCAGCTGACCATTTGAACAGTTTTTCCATTACTTTTAGCTAACTTTTTTAACCTTTTCCAGGGTTTCGTATATTTTCAATTGTATTTTGGTTGCACGTGTGCGCCAAAAAAAAGTGCGATGCAACGTTTTCATTGGTCGCACCGGTGTGCCTGATTAATGTTCTTCAAAATGTTTGAGGATAATTTGTTTGAGTTTGTCAAGCACTTTAAACATCAGCACTTCTTACTTTATTTTTTTAAAACAATTTAGGTTTATTGCAATTTCTTGTTGTATGTGCTGTGATTTTAATGAAGAAGAGCATTTCTCTGCACCTTTATTCCTGTTTACGATATGTGTTAACAGTTTATCCTTTACTTTAAACTATTATTTAACAGTTTATCCGTCCTATTTCCATTCATCCATTGCTTTCCTAACTGTTTAAACTGCTCTGTTTGCCCGCTAATTTACATGATCGACACTCTCAATAGCAACGCGTGGTGTTAAGATGTTCCAGCTGACTCAATATTTGATTTTCTTTAATCAAGTGATCATTTATGTCTATTCAAATTAGTTGAGCCACCACTCAGTAATCTTCCCACGTACCCTCTGGCAACTGCAGATGTACCCCTGGTTGGGAACTAGTAGTGGACAGACCTGCAGCACCGGACACCCCTGGTCTGCACCCTGGCTCAGTGCTGTTCGGTGCCCTGGCAGCTGTGGAATTCAGGGGAGGAGCGGGGCCGCGGCCTTCGGGCACAAGCAGGACTCAGCAGGGCAGACGTGGACAAGAATTTTTTAATCACCTCGTCTCTCAGCCTCCCTTTTTCATCCGTCTTTTGTCTTTCTTTCTGCCTTGTTCTGTCGCCCTCCATCGCTCATTGTCTTTGAGTTTTCCTTCGCTCCTTTTTACATCCTGCAATTCAAAACGCAGGGAAGTTATGGAAGGACATCCGCATACAGTACATGCAGTGCACACACACAGGCAAGCATGCAGGCATGAAAGCGAGACCATTAAAAGCACTGAGGCAGCAGAAACAGCAGGCGGTGGTTTGTGGCCTCATTGCACTGACTGGCTGTAGAATAATAGAGCTGGACGTGAGTGACAGGTCAGTAAGTGGAACAAAGTGCACCGATGAGTTTCTGGCGGCATTAACAATGGCTTTGATTTACAGATTGTTTTGGACTTCTCCTCTGTGTTTTACAGCACAGTAAAGCGGAAAGACAGAGAGACAGAGATGGAGTGTTGCTTTTTGTTTCACATGCAGCCAAGGTCAAAAGTCAGACTGAAACCTACATCATCGGTGGAAGTGTGTGGTATGCAAATTAGCCTGCCACAACATGAGTGGCCTCGTTTGAAAAAATCAGCCCTCAGCTACGTGACAGAAGGATGGCTGATACGGTTGAAGTAGAAATTAAAGTTAAGGAACGTTTTAGATTACCACATTAAAAAATGAACCAAAGTTATTGACAGTATGTGAAGAAAAAAATAGTTTTGATGTCTCAAAGCTGTCTATGTCTTGTGTTGAAGAGATACCTACTGAAGTTAGCATTGCTAACCAGCTAGCCCCGGCCTGTCCTTTTTCATAATACCATTCCGAGAACACAGTCTGGACCGCTAGCTGCACGGCTAACTGAGTTAACTGATCTAACTAGCTAACGACAGCTGCAGTTAGCTGGCTTTAGTGGCTCATAATCACATATTAAATGATTAAACCAAAGTTTTATACGATCCGTAACAACAAACTAAACTTTCGGTGGATGACTCGCTTCCAGGTGTCAATTTGAACAGCAGATGTTTGCAGAGTGATAAATGTTAAATGATTTACGATCATCCAGTTAGGAAACCAACACAACGTAATGACAGCAATAATATTGAACTGTTGCCCCAGATCTGCCAGCTCACGTTGTTAATTTACAACCGGCAGAATTAAAGGGAAAGCTTGTTTGTTTGCGGCTAAGATAAGTACAAAGGATGTTCTGTTGCCTTGTCGTCTGATAAATGTCTCAACCTTAATGTTCTCTGCAAACCTGTTTTAATGAAGCAGACTGTCACAACCTCAGAGTCAGACGTGACTCTGAGCGAAGGGAAGAGACATCTGTGTTAGAGGACTTTAACCTCTGTTGTGTTTGCCTGTTTGCTCGACACAGACCGTGTCTTGGCTCTGCAACTCAACAGATATACCTGAGAGTCAGTCATCCTTTTGTTTTTGAACCAATCTCTTTGGTATTTGACAGACTTGACATTAAAAAATAGTTCAATTTGGCCCCTCAGATGCTTCTAGTGAAAAAAATGTATAAAAATAAGTGTATAAATTTGTTGGATCCCTAATTATTGATCATGTTCATAATCTGAGCATGCCGTTCAAAGTCAGATAGGGAATTTAGGGAACTTAGGATCTCAGTACTGTTTTGCATCCTAACAAAACAATAATATAGGGTGTGTGCTTTTGGCCCACAGCCCGCCATTAAGTTTTAGTTTTGGCCCTCCAGAGGAAAAAGTTTGGGCACCCCTGACTTTGAGTATGTCATGTCACTGTATGACGTGAAGACTTGACTTTTGTACGTCTACCTTCTTGTCATCTCAACCCAAATCTGTGATACTTGAGAAAGGAAGATACTAGCGCTTAACTTGATTTTGAGAAGCTAATTGTAATGGAAAGACGGTGATGAGATGACAGCACATACATTCACTCTGAATAAACATCAGTCACCAGCATTCAGTTTCATCTATTTCTTCATTTCGAGGAAACAGCAGGTTTTGTTTTTTTTATGTTTTAACTCAAACTCACACATGTCCTTTTATTCCAAGTTGGTAAATTGTATAAAAAGAGGAAGAGGTCGGGGGCGGCTGAGTGAAAAGCCAGGCAAAGACGGAGACTTTGCCTGGCTGAGTGGGACGGCTCTATGTGAGAAATGCTCTGTGAGGCTGCCCTCACAGCGAAGGGCCCACGCCGTACCAGGAAGTGAAGAGACTCTGGGGGGAAAAGAGCCGGCATTGTCTCCAGACAGACTGTTTATGTTGAGAAGCCTGGAGGTATAATGTGCAGCCCCGATGGTATAATGAGTAGCATATTGATTATTGTGGCTGGCCTGGCCTCGGCAGGTCAGCTGATGGTTGTATAGAGAGGCCTTTTGACAACAGTGGCCTGGATTTAAAAATGGATCTTGTGGGCTTATTGTTTGTGGTGAGAGGAGCTTTTTTTATTTCCTTTTAAATAAACCACTTTACATTTAGAAAAGACTATTAATAATGGAAAAATGTGGCTCTTCACAGCCTTATAATCAACACTTGCTGCTGAAACATGTCATTAAATCCTCAAAGATTCAGTATATTACACATCATTTTAGTTTGGATTGAACATGGCCACTTTATAAGGTACACCCATACAATCTAATGCAGTCAAGTGCAACAGCTCTGCCACATTGTCTACCTTTGCAAAGTGCTTAATTGTCAAGTGTTCGTAAAGGGGGCAGACTGAACGTTGTTGTCTTTGACAGTGTGTGATTTATGGCAGAGCTGTTGTATTTGATAGCATTAGATGTTGCAGCTGTACCTAATAAAATGGCCACTGGCTGTACTTTTACGGTTTAATACCCCTGAAAATACGCTTTTGTCAATACTGCGTTCACTTACACAGTTTTCTCTTATCAACCTGCAGCTTGGAACAACATTTAATCAATACAGATATACAGGACGTAGTATACTCCGTGTCTTCTCTTACACTCAATCCTGGAAATGTCCCTGTCCGACAATCTCCAGCATTCAACACATGCAGCTGAAGGAACTGATGGTGTGGGCGATGGTTATAAACTTTCCGCCTCCGCCAGAAAAACAAATGTGTTGAGGAGGTGGGAGGAAAAAGTGTCAGCCTCTTCTCTGTATGTAGCTCGGTCCACATTTACTAACTGTCTGTACAACTAAATAATTAAATCAGAGAATAAACGGTCGGCCTGTCGCACTAATTACATCATCAACCTATTATACATATCTTATCAACTTATATCAATATATGGACATGACCGAAGACAAGTGGCACATCCTTTGAAAGGGCATACTTGCATTATTATGCTATTATTTTATATATCAGTGGCATGAAATGGTCTTAAAATGATGATAATAATGATTATCGCAATTATTTCTGGGACAAAGTCCAATAAAAGTAGTTTTAGTGACAGGCCTTTCAGTAAATGTCTTCCTCTGTGTAGTTTCTTATGAAATTGGAAAGCAAAAACGGACAGAACGGGACTCCAACTATAAGAATTACTAATGTTTTACAATTATGGATATAGTTTGAGTTATGATAGATTTAAAACTTGATTTTAACAGTTTAATCTGAAGATTAGCTAAATACCAGGACCTGAGGCCGAAGCAGCTGAATGGCGTTCAACTATTAATTCAGTAATTTTATTATTTACATTTGTGCCTCTCCTAACATGTCAAAATGTCTGTGAAAAGCTCCTGTTATAAAACTCTTGTAAAACATGCACTCACTGTATTCAAACACATCCGTGTTGCCTTGAGGACAGAAGATTTTGGTTGACAGTCTCAGAGAAACCAGATGGGGGCATCAGTTACCTAGAATTGGTCTCGTGGTGGAAGCTGGGCTTTTTTTCACCTCTGAAACCTGCTCATCTCGAGGCTTCATGTGTTTTCCATAAGCATATTATCACCGCACACAAACAAGACCTCAGAGTAATTCACATCTGATACTAAAAACATTTGACCAAGTGATACCGTGTCATGTTTTTAGCTATGTTATGGTTTCAGGCAGGGTTTCTGGCTTCATTTTTGTAGTCTTTTGTCTTGTTTAGGGCTGAACAGTTAAGACAAATAATCACAGTTTGGCAAAGTGCAGCATCCAAATCGCCAGATCTGCAATTATTTTATGATGGTAAAATATGTCACACACCATTATAAATGAAGCATTATGTTACTCCGATGCCTTTGCCTACAAATCCTGTTCTCGAGGCGTGAGGGAACAAGCCTAGAGCTGCAACTGACAATTATGTCCATTATCATTCTGCGGATTATTTTCACACTCAACGATTAATTGTTTAATCAATAAATCGTCAAGAAATTGTGAAAAATGCTTGTCACACTTTCCCAGAACCCACATTGACGTCCTCAGACTGCTGAACAGTCCAAAACCCAAAGACTCTTCATTTACTTCCATAAATGACAAAGAAAAGCAGCAAATCATTTAAGAAGCTGGAACTAGCAAATGTTGCACATCTTGGCCAAATACATGAATAGCTTATTTATTATTACGCTATTGCTTTCTTTTAAAGAGCTTTTTAAGAGTTTGATAATCAGGATCATTGCAGAAACAAACGTGTATATCAGTCATTATATACAAATAAGAGGAGGAAGTTTTTTTTCATTATGCGAGTCAAAATGTCGAGAATAAAGTTAAAATACAACGTCGTGCGGCTACCTCGTCCAAGATCGTGTTGTTTTTCGACTTTTTTCTGTGCCTAATAAAAAAGCCCAAAGCTCCCTCCTCTCATTGTCTTATCTCTCACCCCTGGGCCCTCACACTCCTCCAGCCTCCTCATGAATGGAGCAGCAGTGAAACATCTCAGCTGTTCCCCCCCCCCCCCCCCCCCCTCACTTCCTGGACCTCACCTCCCCTCCGACGCGACCCCCGGCGGTCCCCGCACCCCAGCTTGGGAGCACCCGGGTTTTGAGCCATCCCACTCTGCGGGCTCCATGCTACTATTGTCTGACAAGAGAGCGGGCTATTTGCAAAATAAAGGTAGCCTCCTGCTCTGCCCTGCTCTGCCCTGCTCTGTCGGCCGCTATGTGGGCCGGTGCGTACTGCCGGGCTGGCTCTTCGCTCCACTGTGCCCGTGAGGCGGCAGCGTTGATGTGAGCGGGTGTTATCAGCGGCAGTCCTCCGGGTTTGTCCTCCGGGTTTGTCCTCCCAGGCAGCGGTCGGATGCTGGAAGTCCTCGCCGATAAGGGAGCACGTAGGGCGCGCGGAGAGAAAAAAAAAAGGAGAAGGGACGCGGAAGGAAGGAAGGAAGGAAAGGAAATGAGGAAGGATAGGGGAGCATTTTAATACCAAATCGGGACACATGTTGAGCTAAGTGCCCGCTCCACCTCCCCCCTCTCCTTCTCCTTCTCCTCCCAAATGCATTTGTTGCCTCAATCGCTTTCCCGTTACTAATTACTCCGCGTTAGGATAAAGCCAGCGGACCTCCTCCTCCTCCTTCTCCTTCCCCTCTCCGGGCTCCGAGGATCCTCACTCACACGGGGGGACGATCATGGATCTCAGTAAAATTGTAAGTGGAGGCTTTTTTTTCCTGTTTGTTATTCACACATGCACCGATGGGTTTTTTTGCGTGTTTTTCGAAAGGTGGTGTCCTGTTGCGCGCACACTCGCGGGGCTGTTTGCGCCAATACACGCAAAAGCAGGGACTTGTTGTTGTGGTGGGGTTGTTTTTTGCGGAGAAACGTGGATGTGGGAAGTTTGGTTGTTGTTGTTGTTGTTGTGGAGAAGAAGAAGAAGAAGAGGAAGGCGTGAGGGTCTGAGCAGGCTTGAGCACAGGGTCTCAACTGTTTAAATCTACTTAAATCTACTGGGAATAATCACTCAGATCACAGGTTTCTCTGTATAATGAGGACACGTGAGGGTTTTTTTGTGTCTATTTTGGGGACACAAGACATGATAATGTGTGAGATGTGCCCCCCGAGCTCTCTGGCTCCTTCTCTGTCTGTCTCCAGCTGCAGGTTGGTGGAACAAGTTCAGCAAAGCGCAGCCTAAATGTGTCCTGCATGTCAATTGCAGCTTGTATTGATGTCTGATGTTGGGAGACGAAAACCTTTAAAGACGGAGCGAACAGTGTGTCTTTGTGTGTTTTTAAAGCGCCGCTAGGTGTGAATTTAAAGCGAAGCGAGTGTGGATTTTATTGCACATCATCCGTTTTGTGCCTGCGAGCTGTGAATGATGCGTCCGAGGCTCCTGCAGCAGGTGCACGTAAGCCAAGGCAACAAAAAACCGGCCTCTCGGTGCCAACATGGACGGATGGCTGTACTTTTTAAGCCCTTGTGTAGGTGTGGGGGAGGGTGGGCGATGAAAGGACACCCAGAGTCTTCTTTCCAGTGATCCTCAGAGTTTGTAGTGAAGGGAACAACTTTGAGAAACAGTAAGAGAAGAGACACACAGTTGATAGTAGCAAATGCATGAAGAGGCACCAGATCCAAACAGGAAACTCGCTCTCGAACGTTTGCTGAAATAAATCTCAGCTGCCCACATGAAGTCAGTCGGGGCACGTAGCGCAGACATGGTGTAGGTGTAGTGGTGGAAATTCTCCTCCTGTAGCTCTCCGTTCAGTGGCACCTTACTGGTTATTTGAGACTTCGTGTAACTGGGAAACTGGTCAGTGTTGTGGATCTGACAGAGCTCCTCGAGGCCGCTCTCCTCGGTTCCTTCTCTGCCTCTGTGTTTCAGCTGTTTGGCACGAAGCGAGACACACTGGTATGAAAACAATTCAACATTCCCACACTGCACAGACGTTGGTGATGCATGGTCGAGGCAAATACCTTCTTGCTGGATTTAGGAGATTTCAGGAACATGATCACATTTACCTGTTTTTTATTTGCGTGAAGTTGAAATTTTTTCAGAATATCAGATAAACCGTCGCTTCCACTGTCATTGAAGCAGATACTGATGTTTTTTAGCCTCGTGTGAGGAGTTTACCACGTAGATGACCCAGGTGTATGGTAGCTGTTGCACTTGCACATACTGGACCTGATTTCTTGGAAAACTGGACAATGTTTCCAATTGTCAGTAGTCTCTGAAACATCAGGAAAAAGAGGAGATGACATGCAACAGAAGCTGCCAGCCAAAACTGAATCAGGGATGTGGCGATTGCCTGTTGTGGACCTTTAGTCTGTGGTATTGTCATCAAGACAGTTGAATATTAACTGACCGTTCGGTCGCTGAAGTTTGGTTCGATTTAGGCACTTAAACTACTTGGTTAGGTTCAGGAAAACATTGTGGTTTGGTGTAAAATCACTGCTTTATTTCCGTCACTTGACTTACAAACAAACCTACTTTATGTACGTAACTTAAGTTACGCTATGTACGTGACACAACCTCGCTACGCTTGTAAGTTAAAAGAACATGCTGTCCACTTCTGGTTTCACGCTGGACATTGGCGAAAGTCCTGTGTTTCTGACTTCCTCCTTTGCTGCTGTAATAATTACTACGGCCACTAGAGGGTCAAATGTGCAAATATGGAGGAAATGAACGCAGAGTACAGACAGAGGGCTCCATCAGTATCTAACGATGAGCATAAACGCCCTCGAGTCTTCTACGATGGTAAAATGAACGTCTTTGAAGGTGCTATGGACAACATTCAGCGACGTCGAGCAGATTCATAATATAGCTAACAGCTAGTTTGCTTTCATCAAGCTAGAAAGGAGGAAGGAAAAACTTCTTGGAGTTTGGATTACAACACGCGAAGAGGAAGTGTTACTTCATTCGCTGCTCAGGATGCCGTTACGCCACTATGTTTTTACTCTGCAGATAATTGTTTGCATCTTTAACCTTTTAAATTTTGGGAAGACATCACCTCTTTTGTAGACCAAACAGGTCATCCATAAACTACCTCCATTTCAAATGACGTGTATTTATGGAGTGAACTGTCTCATCTCTGAATGACAAACTACTTTTTGCCTCCACATAACTTCAGTAAAGTTTCTAACGATGCGCAGCAAAAGGCTGGCTCAAACAGTCTGCGGTGCGCAGAAGAAACCAACAGAGTTTTACTGTTGCGGGACGGTTTAATTGGCGTCAGATCACTACATATGCCATCATCAAGTCCTTCAGGAAAACACACCCACACACGCAGACAGACACGCTCTGTGATGTTCACCCGTGTTCAGTGTCGGGGAGTAATGAGCAAGTGGGCTGCGGAGCGTCGCTGAGCTGCACAGATGTTCCTTTTATAACGCGTCGTCGTGACATCACCGGTCCTGCAGGAAGTCGAGCTTTAGAGCCGAGGCTCCTTCACACGAGGCTGCAGAAAGCCGTCCTATTAGGAGAGGCTCATAAACCTGCCACGGGGGTGTCGGCCTCAGAGTTTAATTACGCTGGAGCCCGGCCTACGGCATATGTGTGTGTGAGTCTTTGACCAGCTGCTGCCCTGCACCTCTGCCCTCAGGAACAGAAGCCTGGTGCTCTGAGGTCACACTCTCCAAATATCCCCGAGCTCTATGTTTTCATGCTCTTTAATGTGCTCTTAAGAGACGGCGGCATCCCACTGGGCTTATCTGCATCAGCAAAGCTCTGCTATGATGTTATTAATGGGATAGAAGATGCTCGGTGTCTTCTGTAGAAAAAACAAGCTCCCAGTTACTGTCTGAGAGGCTCATACGTGACATTTCAGCCCATCAGCCAATGAAATCTATGGCCGTTTCACCTTCACCTATGAGCAGCATTATTAATTACAGTGCAGATTCTGCTCAGTGTGTTGATAATGGTGCGGATCAATACGCCGGCTGCCTCAGTTCTGTCCGACGAGGCCTGTATAACATGACTTCTGCGAGCTCCTGACTCTCCCTCTCACAGCTGTGTCTTTCCCTGTGTACACAGGAAAAATAGCCGCTCTAAAAAAGACCATCTTTCCACCACCTTCCTCTCGTCAGTGCCAGCCGGGCTCCTTTTTCAAGAGGTGTGGAGTGACTTTTGTATGGGAGCGGATGTTCATGTCAGTTGCAACAAGTAAAAATGGTCCTTAAACAAGCAACACAGAGGGCTCTGTTCAGAGGACTGACCTTTAGAGTCGGGTGGGGTTACTTTTGGAAAAATGTTTGGGCCCAAAACGCCTTTCCAGTTATTATCAGATTTTTGAATGCATTTTTAAAAAAATAAATAAATTGCCATTTCATGGTGAAGGGTGTTTGTGTTTGTGTGAAACAGACTGTGGTGAGGCTAGCTTTCGGTTTCAAGTGTTTATTTTTGGTCGTGTTTGTGGAACCGCGAGAGGAGTTGTATTATTTTTCGAGGAAACTGACGTGTATTTTTAGTTGGTCAAACCTTCTTTAGCGTCCTACCATCACAATTACGCAAGAAATGATGATATTAAATGTCAGATGGGTTTATTTTTGTATCATCTAAGCAGAGAGATAACATTAAAATTATAAACAGGATATGAAGAAAGAGGCTAACATTGTTGATGTTATGTCAAAGACTGTGTTGCATGGATATCTTTTGAAGTTAGCATGCTAACCAGCTAGCCCCTAGTCAATTTGTACCTCAAGAGGTGATATCCGATAGTAAACAACAACAACACTCCTCCTGTGGTCCGAGCTCCCAGTCTGGACAGAGTCAGCTAATACGGCCGCTAGCTGCATGGTAAACTGAACTTACTAGCTGATTGCAGCTAGCTGTGTGTTAGCAGCAGTTAGCGGCAATGTTTGTTTTTAAAGCTGAAATAATTTTTATTTTCATATCAACAATTGGCTCAAAATACGTGTTTGTGTATGTGAAGTAGAAGAATTATCACCAAACTCTGCATTTCATCTGAGCGTTGTGGAGCATTTTAGCCTCCTTCAGCTCATTGTTTTGGTTACTCCCCACAACCTCACTTACCAGCATTGTTTCGAAGCAGCAGGCAGCTGTTTTCAGTGAAAAAGCTCTGATAAACTCCCTGTATATACTACCCGCTCGGCACCAAACAGCAGACAGACACAATTAGCGACTAGCTGGTTAACACAGTGAGCATTTAGCAGCTAAAGAGCCAGATATTTCCCTCAGGAGTTGGTGGATACAAAAAACGGAGATAAATAGAGTGAATATTGGATTTTAAATGAAGGATAAAATTGCTCTATATCTGCGCGTAACCTATTACGATCTGTTGTTTAGTTTAGTCCATAAATTAAAGGAGCTGTCTGTAAATTAGGGAGTGACAGCAGTGACCCCTGTGCGACCCCAAGATTGCAAAGATTGCATCTTTCATTATCGATACTCTGTCCAGAAACACAGTCAGATAATGAGACAGTCTGTAAACAAGCCAATGTATAGTTAAACTTATTTAGAGAAGACAACAAAACTTTAATGTTAACTTTGTTTGAAACATCCATCACAGTTTAAACATCAACTTCCTGGCACAATTTACTGTGTGTGCTGCCTTTGAGTGCACTCCTTTCTCCGTTGAAATAAGAGACTACGTGTGGGCTTGCTTTCAGTTTTTCATCCAAGTAAACTTGTTTAGATAATCTGTAGTATATATTTTAAGCTGTGTCATCTCGTTCCTAGATCTGCCAAATAACTTTGGAAAGTACAAAATGTGTTCCCTGATCACAACAACCCAAGTTGTTACAAGCTGTAGCCTTCCTTTAAAGTCACCTGCAAGAGTCCTGGAAGGCAGGAAATATGAGAGGGCTGGAGGAATGAATCGTTCGGCCTGGCTGACCGTCTCAGGCTCTGTCTGGGTTGACCGAGCAAAGGTTTTTAGCTGGAGGGGAATGGAGCTGGGCATTTTTCAGCAGGCAGCCAGGCAGGAAATGGGCAGTGCAGGGTGTGCCAAGGCAGGAAGCCTGACTGAGCGCCTGTAAACCCCCCACCTCCCTCCTCAACACCATCACCACTACCTCCACCCCCAGTGCGTCAGCCACAGTGACCATGCCTCCACCGCTGCACCTCAGCGTTGCGGAGCTGCTGCATTCACAGACAGCCGTGCATGTTTCCTGTTTTCATTCCTCTGTGTGTCCATTCACTGTTTACTGTGCAGCTCCTGTATAGCACAGGGCGAGTCAGCAGCAGCGTTGGCAACCTCCCCTCACCAATCATTTACGCTGAAATCTCCAGAAAGAGCGTGTTTATGTGCTCTCCTGGCAAGGGTAAAGTGGGATTGGAATTATTTATTGACAGATGGAGTCAGATACGACTTTGAAGTAAGCTTTGCATGTCCTTGGCCACAGTTGGATTTGGTGAGATTTCAAAGGCAACAAGTAGCTTTGATAGGGAAGATGTGTTTGATAAGGTCAGTGCACTCGGGGTTGAACATACTGCATGTAATGTCATTTTATCTCGATTTTTGTTGAATAATTGAATAGTTGAAAAAAAATTTCTTGCAAGTAGGCCTGCATCTGATACAGTTTATTCCCATTATCAATTAATCCGAGCATTATCCGTCTCAAAATAACAAAAACATTTAGTCTGTGTAGTGTCAGAGGTCAAGATTTAGAGAGCTTTTTTTTTCATTTGGCTAGATAAGATCATGGACTCTAAACCCTCACAGGGACTTTGAAAGACTTTCCTGCATCTTGCCTTTTTCTGTAAAGATTGAGCATCTCAGTAGCAATTTTATTGTTGTCCAGCTGTTATCCTTTTTACAGACCGGGTGAGTGAAAATCTGAAATAATAAAATAGTCATTTGTTTGCTGGGAAAACGGTGTCGGTCACAATTTTGCAGTGCCCAAGGTGCGATCTTCTACAGCTAATCAATGAGCTGATCAACAGAAAAATAATCCCAGGCTATTTTAATAATCTTATTATTCATTAATGTAATTTTTCATGTAGTATCTGAATATCTTTGTGTTCTGACAAAACAAAACAAACTCATCATACATTTCACTTGACTGTATGATTAAATACTTCAGTAAGAAACGATGATTTGATAAATATGTGAACCTCCAAAAAAACGCTCGTCTATCATCCCGGCTCTGTGTCCTCCTCCTCCTCCACCTAAATGACTGAGGTCACATAATCATAGTACTGTAGCTAAGATTAATAACTCCCCTCCCATACTAAATCACCAGGGTCACACGAGGACACCTCCTCCGCCTCCTCGTCGACCATGAGAATTCAAATCTGGTGAGAACAAGTGTTTCCGAATTTACTCTTCCCCTTTCCGTTTGGGTTTTCCGAAGTCATTTTCTCATGATTGAAAACTACTGGCTGAGGGTTCGTCCCATCGTTAATGTTGACATTATATGTGCCACAGCGGGGACTAAAATAACCGAGAGCGCTGCCTTTTCTCCACTGCCGTAGAAGCGATGACATGTCTCCAGGACTAACGTGGAAGTCGAAGTGCCGAGGCAGCGCATTCGTCACGTGCTCTC
The DNA here is from genome assembly GCF_965226575.1 of Pagrus pagrus. Lineage (NCBI taxonomy): Eukaryota > Metazoa > Chordata > Actinopteri > Spariformes > Sparidae > Pagrus > Pagrus pagrus. Next base: position 19,894,474 of record NC_140188.1, on the reverse strand, counting down.
GCGAGTCGCTCAGAAGCGGGGCAGAGGGTGGGGAAGCGAGTGGACGGGTGAGGGCTGTTGCATTTAGCAGGCAGAAGATGCTTCCTCTCTGCGGGCTCTGTGCACTGACCCCTCCGTGGACACAGCCAGGCTATGATCAGCATATCAATGCCCTGCTTTCTACAGACGGAGCTGATTGGAGCTTGCCAGGCTTAACTTAACATGCTTTCAACACTGTGTCAATAACACTTTGTTTGAAAGCGGAGCTGTGGAGGGAAAAAAAGATGTTTCTGTAGATACCAAGATGCAAAAAGGAGGTTTGTGTTCAGCGTAATTGAGTCCTTGTTATAACTGTTGGGCATGGTGGGGAAACTGAAGGGAAGTAGCTGAGTTCGACCCCCTGAGGACGCAGTGACGTAGGTTTCTGCCCACAGTAACCGATCTAACTCCCTCAGGGTTGATCTTTGGTCTTCATCGTCATAATCGCTTGTTTCTCACCTTCTATTTAGTGTCTCATCGCCACTCTGTGTCAGCTGGTCTGCGTGGCTGCACTGCGAGGTGCTAATAGGCCATTGATGCATCGATGCCAGCAGCCAATGCCAGGAGTCCCAGGCAGCTGGCCCTCTCATTCAAACCCAAACACAAAGTACAAAGTCTCACTGTGGGCTAATTGGGTCATCCTCATGTGGGAACCAGTTGCACTGGGAGTTTTTAATCAATCCTTTGATTTTTGTGTGTGAGTGACGGAGAGAGAAGGGGACGCGAGATGAGTTGAAAGGACACAATGTTGGAAAAAACATCAAACTGATGAAATTTTCCCTTAACGTAATCTAAATGTCACATTAACATCAGCGAAAATAGAAACACTTTAGTTGAAGTCTCGTGTCATCTTCACTGCATGGCCCTCGTACCGATTGTAATACACGATAATGTCATTTGTTGTTTTCACAGATTAAGTACGAGGGCAGTGACAGGAAATTACACAAAAGCCACTTCCCTTTTTGCTAATGCAAGGCAGATGTGTGAACAAAATGTTGTGGCTAAGATATTTACTGGATCTGATTTTGGAAATATAAGTTCCCTGATAAAGAGTCGGTGTCAGGGGTGGGGGAAGTGTTTATTTTGATAAAAAATTACAGCTGAAAAAAAAAGCTCTTGCTAGCTTCTTGTGCTAATGGTGGAAATGAAGCTAGTATTTTGTATTCACACATTTTGAGAATTCTGGATTTGAGTAGTTTTTGGACCGATGTGAACAGAGCCAATCAAATGCACCGTGCTTAATGTCGGACTCTACCATCAGCCAGTATTTTGACCGGTTCTGGTGGTGCGTCACTGCTGCGACAGGCAGCTCCTGTTCTGTGCTGCAGTTTCAGACTGTTTCATATTCATTTTTATCGTTTATTTGGTTAAAAACCACACATCCGTCTTTAATCAATAGACTGTTCTTGTGCATGTTTGCACAATGACAAGCTTTCCCTGCTGGCATTTTTTTAAATGTTTTTATCCTCGAAGAGATGTTGACCATGGGGGGTTGTGCAATATGTTGCCATTGTCAGACGTGTGTGTATGTGTATGTGCAACCTGAGATATGGAAGCTATGCTATGCTTTTCTTTAAGCACACAAGCATGTCTGTGTGATTTGAAGCTGCAGGACGGACTTCAAAACTAATTTCCCTACAGGGAACAGACTTGAAATTACCAAATGAACCAACATAGTGTTAAATGTTAACTGTGACGGCTCAGTCTTGCCCTTTAGAAACAGCTGTATGACAAAGTCATGCTTTAATTCAGCCACATCTCATCGTCCAATTACAATTCTTTGGTCATATAATTAAGTTGAAAGCTCCAGAAAAAGCAAACAAACAGACCTTGAGTTAAAAAAACATCTTTGCTATGTTCAATGTAGATGTTCAATACGTGTTGATGGTAAATGTTGTTAATGGCAGCCACGATCTCATCATTGCGTGCTATATTGGCCGAAAAAGCTGATTTTACTATCGACAGTGATTGCACGTCCACACGAAACATGGCAAAGCATAATGCTCAAATTTAACTCGCCGACCTTTCCCTCGATCAGAGGAAACAGACCGCAGTCGTATTTTCTTCTGCACAGCCCGGACAGGGCAGAGTTAGCCCTGCTGGGTTTGACCTTTGCAGCACGCACACTCGCACGCAGCCAGGGTCTTGGCTCAGGTTGTTGCTGCTGATGCAACAGGACAGGTGTTGATCCTGTAGCTCCAGCGCTCGTGTTTAATCGTGGGTGTGCGTGTTTAATGACAGGAGTGGAAGCCTCCTTACGACACGCTGCGGTGTCTCCTGCTCGTCGGCAGGATTACGAGCCGAGCGCAGACGGGGCTGGAATTTAAAGCCAGAGATGTTGAAACAGCAGCCGGCTCCACATTCCTGCTCTTCCTCCTTTCGCCTGTCCACACTTCACCTCAGCGAGCAGCTCCATAAATTAGATTTCTGCGAACACAAAACTCGTGTTTGCCAGCTTGCCAGAGCTGCTGGTGACACAGTTGTGGTGTGTGGAGGATGCAGTCTATTGTCTGCTGTTGTTTGGACAGGACGGGAGCTGAATTTGAACCAGATTGTTTTTCTCTAATACCAACGAGCTGTGTGTTTGAAGGGATTATGATTCTGAAGAAAATATCCTCCGGTTAGATTCAAAACAGGCGGTGACACCTGGGAGCAGAAGGTCGCAGCTGTAAAGTAATCATTTCAACAGTGTGTTGGGTTTAGTGACAATGATGCTCCCAAGTTTTCCCTCCTCTCTTCTCCTTCTCTCCCGCTTCCTTCCTTCCTTCCTTCCTTCCTCCCTTGCCCACTCCTCCTCCAATGATTTCTCTCGTTGAACTTCCAGTCCTGTCAGCTCACATACTGGAAGAGGAGGAGCACACTCGGGACATCTGTGGGAAGTGAGATTATGAAACAGGCCTCACCCGTCCTCTTTTGACCCGCGGCCACCATGCTCTCGGTTCATGATACCATGCAAAGTGACAGAATGCATGTTTGGCTTTGTTTTGTGAGCTTTCAGACCCAGGTTTTTGGGTTGAGCGGGTTCAGATGTACAATTCTCCTGGTTTAATATTCTGCTCATGTGAAACCCGATACGTTCAGCCAGATGCTGCTCCAGAACACCTTGTTTTGAAAACCATCTGAAATGGCTTAAGCTCTCAAACAACATGGGCCTGGAACGTAAAGCAGGAACATTTTGCGGGCTCGTTTTCACATTTATTTCATCACGCAGCTTTCCTGCTGCGGCCCGACATAACCGTTATGGGACATAAAGAAGAAGTATTACACAAGAACAAACACAGGGTGTTTAGAGATGTAAGCAGTCAACCCAGATTGAATTAGCTATTGGAAACAGCTATCGGATGGACTGCTGTAATATTTTGTACAAGCGTTCATGTTCCCCAGAGAATGAATCCCACTGACTTTGACTCCAGTGCTTGCATGAGGTTGAAAGTTGTGGTTTTTAGGACAATGTCTTGACAATTATTGGGTGGATTACTATTAAACCTGAAGATATTCATGATCCCCAGAGGATAACGGACTTATATTCCTGTCATCCTCAGCAGGACTTTTTCGCTGAGTTCTAAAAAGCAAAAATTGCTGCTATGCTATCATGCTGAACTGATACGGTTAATCATTATGGCTGCTTAACGTTAGCATGTTAGCATTGTCATAGTGCAACTTGTAGACTCTGAAAGTCTGATATTTTGATATAACAGCTCTTGAAAAGTAACTTCTAGACTCGTCAATTCATTCTCAACACTCTAAAACATTTTTAAAAAATTACAATAAATATACCTCGTAACCTTGTCAACACCACCAAATCTGTAGCAGCTAATGCTAGTCAAAACATACCTCATTACACATATGAGATAATATAGGATCACCTAGAAAGCAGCACATCAGTGAGATACCGTTCCATTGGCACATTTTTTCATTTGTGCTTATAACAAGTAAGAAACACCTTGTATTCATCGTTGTTTGCATATTTTTGAGGTTCCTTCCAGTGTTCATATCGAACACTACCACCTGAACAGCTTTGCAGTAGTCACGGCTGCTGTCAGACTGTGCAGGTCCATATGAATCTTTAACCATGTTTGTTGTCAGGAAGCACATATAACTGAAAAGTGGTGACACTTCTCCAGAGTTTCTGTGAGACCAGTTAGATGATACTTTAATTTGAGCTGGAGTTGGAGGGGGTTCAGCTTTAGCTCGGCCAACATTCCTCTGTAGATTTTACAGCACGGACAGATTCTCCTCCTGATCATCCACACGTCAGTCATTGCTGGTGCTGTCTCATTTAATCTGCCTGCACACAGTCCTGATGCTAAATGTGTCTTAGAGACACTAAACATGATTGTTTCTATTCCTTTCTTTACATTTTATGTCCAAAATCCCACAAATCAGCCGGATAGACGACGTTTTCTCTATGAGAGCGTAAGAAGGGAAATAACTGACACTTTGCATGCATATGTGTCTCCTGATGAGACAGGTGTTCGCCTCTGTAGCGCTCCTGAAGAGCAGACAGGAGCTCAGGCCTCTCAGCTGCTGCCTTGAATACCAACTCTGCAGAAAATGGGTCAATCACTCTGTACTAAAAATCTGTGCTGCCTCCCGTTCCCCAGGTGGTTCGGAAAGGAAAAGGCAACTTTCTGAAGGGTGGAAGGGTGCCAAGCACTTGACACGACTTGAAGGTTTTTATTGTATTATATTTCTGTGAATAAAGTCTGTGGGCTGATTTGTGTTCTCCCTCTCTCTCCCCTGCCCTTCCTTCCCTCCTCTTCACAGGCTGTCAGCATCAATAAGGCCATCAACACACAGGAGGTCGCTGTCAAAGAGAAGCATGCCAGGAATATCCTCATTGTCCTTGTGTGTGTGTGTGTGTGTGTGTGTGTGTGTGAGGGGAAGAAGTGTGTTTATCCTTATTTCCATGTGAGGCTGTTCCTCCGTGGCTGTAGGAGGGTTATGTTAGTGCAAGATGGAAACAACAAACTTGTGTGTGACCACATCGTCTACATGTGGCCCTGCTGCAGAGCTAATTCAGTCATGTGTGAAACCAAACACAAAGCTACACAGACAGAGAGGAGGGTTGTTGTTCTTCGTCGAAAAGCACAAAACAGCGATGTAAAGTCCGGGGCTTGGTAGTTTGTAATGTTTCAGCAGAGAGATTTAGGGAACGATTTCTATTTTTTTTTTGGACATTAGAAAATAAACACACTGCTTAACCTTCAAAGACCTCGACAGCATCTGGCGGCTAAAAATAGCTATTGTTCTGAAACGTTAAATGATTTTGGAAACGCTAATCCTACCCATTTGCTTTAAAAACCCATGAAGAAGAGCCTCTCAGCTTTCCGGCGGTTTGTTTGTTTGTTTGGGCGTTCAGGGGCCCCGTAGTGAACGTGATTACGCGATCACGTTCTGCAGCACTGATTCGTAAAGGAAATCCATGCAGTTTCTCCTCCTGGGCCAACAGGCAGTAAGTTTAGTCAAGCTACTTTTGTTTGTTCATGTTCAATGGATAATATATTTCTCTGATAGAGATCACTTTTGCTTCAGTGTCCTCTGTGATGAATTATTAACCTTTCTATTTACTCTTTTTTTGGACACATCTACATGGTCAGTGAATAAAACATAGGATTAACCTCACAGGATATTGTAATAAATGGCTGTAACTTTAAAAACTATAACTATAGTAAAAAGTAAACTTTCTGAGGTTCTGTTTGAGTTCACAGTAAAAAAAAACACCAAAGTTTGGCTGGCGTTTTTAAACAATTCTGATAAATTCATCCATTCTCAGACAAAGCAAATGTAAAACTGGGACTTTAATTGAGCCAGACTGAAACTTAAGGTTCTCCTGAATCAAATGATCCGTGACATTTGCTGCTGACTGCTGGAGTAGGATAAGCAAAGCAAAACAATACAGGAGAGTGAGGCGCCCAATAAATTGTTCTGGTCTGTTATTTTTAATACCAAAAGCATTGCCTGAGCCATCAACGTTGTGAGAAGACTTAATCCAAACTGTGGTCAATCAGTGTCTTCTTGCACTGAGCAAAACAACAACTTTTCAAAATGTGGGGACGTAAAACTCCAGCAAAAATGTGTTTAAAGTGATTTTAAAAATGTAGGTTTTCTGTATGAAGACTGGTAAAGATTCTGATGAATAAGTAAAGGTTGATACTTAAGTATATACGAGTCACATCGCTGTGAGGAGATGATGAAATGTAGCACTGCTCATGAGCCAGACTGGTGTCCTGCATTAAACCGAGCGATCCTTGACTGTCCCTGTCACCCTGCATCTTGGGGACCCATCATGAGAAGGGCGCCCACACTTTCTGGGCGGCGGTCAACCGGCTCCCTCTCTCCAGCAACGCGGTGCTCTGCTGGAAGTTCTGCCACGTCTTCCACAAGCTGCTGCGAGACGGCCATCCGAACGTACGTAAAGACACGCCGTCCTGTGACACTTGAATATCACAAAACACATGTGACCTCTAACTCTTCCTCCCCCTCCTCCTCCTCCTCCTCTCTGTCCCTGCAGGTGATAAAGGACTCCATGAGGAACAAGGCTGATCTAACTGATATGAGCAGGATGTGGGTGAGGACACAGGGATTATTATATTAATGTGGTTGTATCACAGCGTGCAGTCACAAGAGTACGAGCTTATGTAATAGCGCTCTGCTGGTGGCTCTGCGTTTTGAATATTTAAAGATTAATCATGGCTGAGCAACTTGAACAACTGAGGAAGCAGAGAAGGATTTTCCCAACCTGATAGATTACTCTGTAAACGTACTGTAAGAAGTTTTTAACTGGTTATGAAACAATCTCAGTTTAATCCTGATATCTCTGCATGACCCACATAACGAGACCATCAGTGAGAAGACTGGCTATTCCCATTATTACAGTTCTTCTTGATGCCTGCCGTCAGGTCGCACTCCGACTCATCTGTCTCGGATAAGTCCTAAAATTAAAACTGTTAATGTGTCGATGAGCCGAGGGGCCTCAAGACGCTGCTCCTTTGTTTGTTTGTTTCTTTTAAAGTCAGCCAGTTAAGTTAATTAACCATTAATTACAGACAAATGCAACTTCATACTCAAGAATTGAGCTTTAGGGAAGGTGTTGGCTGGCATGATCAGGAAGTTCAAGTGGCGTTGTCAGCAGAAGTTAAACAAAGGCTAGTTGGAAGTTTCCAGGAAATGTATGAAATAAATTACCAACTATTTATTAACTGGAATAGCATTGTGTTATTATTAAGTAATACTGGGGTCACTTTCAGTAGGCGACTTGGTAATCACCACGTACTTTCCATGAGATTTCCAGACCTGTTATCTGTTGCCATTAATGACATTACGAGGGGATTTTGGCCACGCAGCAGAAGTCTTTGTTTGTTTACCGTTAAAGATAATAAGAACTGTAATCACAGAAGCATGCGTTTTGTTCATTAGCATTAGAGCGCAGCCGCCCACACTCCTCCTTGTTGTGGTCATTGAATCACATGATTGTTTGTTGTCGTCTCCCTGCTGCTGGAGTGACAGACATCGCCGGCCTGTGATGGACAAATTCATGAGAAGCGTGCCAAGTGTGATCGTCGGAGCTCGTCTCCTGCCAGCGACGTGCTGTGGCTAACACGGGCTTGATATGTGAGCTCGTCTGTGAGCTCCTCCGAGGGGAAGCTCACCTGTTTTTGAAGGAGGAAAAAAAAAAAAGCGATTTTAAAAACGGAACAATGTTGCATTGATGGAAGTGAGCGCGAGTGTCTTCACAGCATCTGATGAAATTCATGAGGTTTATTGTGTAAGTGCTGCGCTCCATTAACCCACAAACACAACAGTCACTCTTCAGTTATGTGTTAAGCAACATGTCCTCGGGTGGAGAGGCGGCTCCGCTCTGTATTCCTGGATTTACTCTTTGTTGTTTTATTAGTCAGTTGTTTTTTTGTTGTTTTTTTTGCTGATGTCACTGTGCAGGAGGATACAGGAAGTTGTGTCCGTGTGACTGGGGTTGTGGCCTCTCTTTCCTGTTGTGTCATCGCCACCCGCACACTCTAGCTCGAGGAAAAAGGAAGTGAGAAGCAATTAGCAGAATAGCTACTCTATTCAACTTTGGCCACACTTGAGGAGCAGAGTGAACTGAGCTGAACCTGCTGCAGAAATCAGCTGGTTTATGGTGTTTTCCTTGTGCTCACTCTTTTCACGATTTGCATCCTCAGTGTCCTAGAACCATAAAAACCCTTCCAGGAGGGAGAAAGATTAGTTTCTACCTTTGATCACGTCTCTTTTTTTTCTCTTCATGTCCCTCTTTCCCCGTCAGGGTCACCTGAGTGAAGGCTATGGGAAGCTGTGCAGCATCTACCTCAAACTGCTCATCACCAAAATGGAGTTTCACATCAAAGTGAGTCGGCCTGGCCTATAAAACCCAGCACCAGTCTCCCTCGTCACTCATTATCTTTGTCTCAGACTCTCCTTTTAGTGCGAGTGTGTCTCTGCGGGGGTCTGACTTCATAGAAAATTCTAACTTTTACACTAATGGCCTCTCAAGAATCTGTAATGTAGCTTTTTTTTACGAGACGGCAGAGCGGTGCAGGGACAGTGAAAGTGATGTTGGTGCTATCACAGGAAGACGTGGTTAGTCGTCGCTCTGCTGAAGGTAAATTCTTACCCGAGGGAGAGGGCAGTGTGCCAGGATGGAGTAATGTGACAGATAAACCCATTCATCAGGTTTTACTTCACCTCTCTGTCACCCCGTATTTGCACTTTAAATGTATTGCTTATACATCAACACGTAAGCCGATGTGCAGGCAGCGCGCACTAATTAAAATAACTGCTGAGCTCACAGAAGAGGAAACACAACTTCTCTCCTCACACGCTCGAAGATAAAGGTCAATTAATCAACAGTCGGCTCAAGCAGACACAGTCCGATATTAACTTTTAACCTACAAAGCGCTGCTGAGGTAAAACGAATCTCTGCCCGGATGGTTTTTACTTCACTCTCTGCTGTGTACGTGCATATTTTAAAATAAATATGGTGCCTTACCTTATTATAGAGTGACGTGAACAGAATGAGGGGGGCTGTGTGAGAGGGAACTAAACTTCATATCACTTTTGTCTCGTCAAAGAGAAACGAGAACAATTTCAGCAGATTTTGTTGCTTTAGTTTTCTGTAAATTATGTAAATTTATGTTTGAGTCGCAGTTTTGTTCTGATTGCCTTCAACTAGTGAGACAAAAACATCAAAGAAGGCGAAGGAGCAGAGTCCAAACACTTCTCCATCCATTTACCTGCTCACCATAACAACTGTACTGTACTGGCCGGTTTAACAGGATGTTAATGGTTGTAACATCAGATTCCAGCTCTTGTGTTTGTCTCAGATGGACGTCAGGATCTCAGTTTAAAACGTCCTCATGCTGTCTTCTTCTTCTTCCTCTTCATCTCCTCCTCCAGAACCCTCGCTTTCCCGGCAACCTGCAGATGTCAAACAGACAGCTTGACGAGGCGGGAGAGAACGACGTTAACAACTTGTGAGTGTGTCGTGCTGCTGCTTCGCCTCTTGTTATCGCTGTTAATGTGGTATATTGTTGAGCAACACCGCTGCGCTGCCCAGACCCCAGGATCCAGATATTAATTAGTCCCAGTGTCATTTCTCCAACTGTGTTGACCAAAGTGTGAAATTAAATTATTCCATTAGTCGAATGCTTTAATCATGATGCACATGAATAAGCCACAAGAACTCATTCATCGTGATCACAGTCGAGAGGAGTTTATCAGCGAGTGAAGCAAACAGTTTAAACATTCAAATGTTGAATGATTTTAATCAATTTAATAGTCCTAATTATATTTTGTTCTTTATTCATCATGCTGTCATAAAATAACAAGTCTTAGACAAAGGCGTAGTTAAAAAGAAATGAAGAGGAAAAAGATAATTTATTGTTTTTAAGTCTCCCTTCAAGCACGTTACATCACAATTACCTACTTAACTTCTCTCCCAGTGGTTCCTGACCTTTTGTTTTGGCTCGTCATCCTTTTAAAACAAGCTAATGTCCGCTAGCAAACCGCTCAACAGAGGTTATGTAAAGCTTTACGAGGCCTGAAGACTTCAGTCAGTGTGTGTCACTGAAGCATGTTGACGAACTCGTGACCCCTCAGATCATTTCCCAGGTTGGTCCTCTCCAGTTACAGGTGTGCATTGTTTTGGGCGTTTTCCCCCCAGCTTTGACCATGACTCAGCCGATCAGCATGCGGGAAGGAAGTGATCCAGTATTTTGTAAATGAAGTAATGGTGTTGACTCAAGAGAAAAACAGGAACACACTAATCTGTAACTGGGAAATCATGCGACTCGCGAGAACATCATCCAAAATCCAGCAGCGATGCTGTCATGTGAGAGAGCAGCGAGAGTACATGAGGTTTAAGCATCAGTGTAGAACTGGCATCACTTCCTACTATTTAATTTCATCAAAGGGAGAACTGGATGGCTTTCAGGCACCCAGACACACGCAGGACGGTTTAGAAAAACACGTATAAAAACTAGAATGTGAGCATGTGAGAAGACGCTGGCGCTGTTTGTTCGCCGCTTCTCCGTCTGGAATTAGTTATTTTCTGTGTTTACTGGCTTTTGTCAGACTTTTGTTCTGGGTGTGATCCTGGACTCCACCTTACCGTTCCAGGCTCACGTTAAATCTGTCACAAAATCCACTTTCTATCCTCGGAAGAACGTTTCCAGCCTCCGGCCATCACTCTCTGACCCCGTGGCAGGGAAACTCATTCATGCATCCAGCACTTCCCGTCTGGATTACTGTAACGGAGTCCTGTCCCGGGTTCCCAGCCGAGCCCTGGACCGGCTCCAGTATGTCCAGAACTCTGCTGCCTGGGTTCTCACCCGCTCCAGGCCCTGGTCATCCACCTTTACTGGCTCCCAGCCAAGTTCTGCATCACTTAGAAAACCCCCCTCCTCACCTACAAGTCCCACCATGCCCCTGCCCCTCAGTACCTGACAGACCCATATACCCCATGCCAAACTTTGCGATCTATGGACACTGGCCTCCTCCACACCTCAATACGCCTGCTTTGTGGCGTATTGAGGCTGAGGAACACAGGTGAAAACATAACCTCCTTGGCGGAGGTGGCAAGCACAGCAATCCCTGAAGAAACATTTGACCAACAAGTTTAGACTAAAATTAGAGAGAGACAAATTACATCAATGTGAAAGTCGTCTCCAAGGCCATGTTCAGACTGCAGGCAAATCAAATTTGTTTCCCAAATCAGATCTGAAAGACGGAGCATCCCCACTATAATTTGTAAGTGAGTAGATCTGATTTTTGTGACCAGGCGTCACTAATGTATCTTCATTGGTTGCTGTGGCAACGACATAGGCTACGGTCTCTACGTTCGCTGACCACGTGGCTTTCCAACACTGAATCCTGAGACATATCGATCCGTCATCTCACTCTGCAAACGCTCACGCTGCCCAGCCGCAGAGCAGACGGTTTATTTTGACGTGACTGTCATGCTGTGTTGTCTTCCTCGCCGCTCTGCTCGGAGATGCACTTCCATCTCTCTGGATTTGTCGAGTGACACAAAAGACAATCCGATACGAGCAGCGACTCGACACTCCAGTGATGCATTAATAACCAGACCTGTGTGTGTGTGTGTTTGTTGAAATCACCTCTCTTTCTGTCTTTAGCTTCCAGTTGACGGTGGAGATGTTTGACTACCTGGAGTGTGAGCTCAACCTCTTCCTGGGCGGTAAGTCACTCCGACTGTACACTCTGTCCTACCAGCTGAGCTTAGAGCACACACACACACACTTAAACACACATACTGGTGAAAGACAGACGGGGAGATGCTCTCTGACTGACAGAATAACATCTACAGCGTCATCAGAGCTCCACCTCGTCTGCTACATCACTGTCAGCGGCTACATACTGCGCCGTAGCCCTGTTGTTGTCTGGGTGAGTCATCCCAGGCCCTTAAAGTATGGACAGGGCTAAAAATAGATGCCGGGGATGTGACCAGGAGCTCTGGAGAACCGCTGGAAAATCTTTACGCTCTCGTTCATGAATGAAGAGGAGGAAATTGCGGTCTTGTTTCTGTGTGTGAGGATAATGTTATCTCCTCCTCTTCCTCTTTCTAGAGAAACCCCATTAGTGTTGAGGACAAAATGTTTCATTAGAGTCACCCAAATCTCAAAGCCCTCGTCAGCTTCCGCCTCTGGTCTGGTGTATTTTAAAAGCATCACGTCATCGAGGGGTGAGGAGGCCAGGCCTGAGGTGTCCCTGTGTGTGCGTGTGTGAGTGTGTGTGAGTGTGTGTGTGTGTGTGTGTGTGTGTGTGTGTGTGCGCGGTGTGTGTGTGTGTTCTAGCTGTGCAGGAAACCACACCTCTGCAGTGCACACAGGCTCTCGGGGCCTCTGGCTTTGGGGTTGGTGTGAGCAGGGTGGCAGGGAAATGAAAGCAGTGGCGTAATGATGGAGGCAGAGACGGAGTCAGACAATCCTGTCAGTGTTCAGGCTGCCGCTCCCTCTCTGCTTCACCTTTTTTTTTTTTTTTTTTTTCTTCTCAATAAGCGAGAGTGAGCTTCATGTTGCTTTCACCCGTTTTATGAAATAATTTCACAGCAGCACGACCTGATGGCCTCGTGAAAAATTCATGACGGATGAGCCTGATTGCATTAATATTCACTGATGTGTGCATGTGAGAGTGTGTTTGTAATGATACCTGATGGCACATATTGATCTTGTGATTACATGTATTGATCAGGTATGTGTGTCTCTCCCCCCCTCACAGTATTCAGCTCCTTAGACATGTCTCGGTCGGTGTCGGTGACGGCGGCGGGTCAGTGTCGCCTGGCCCCCCTCATCCAAGTCATCCTCGACAGCAGCCACCTGTACGACTACACCGTCAAGCTGCTGTTCAAGCTGCACTCCTGTGAGTGACGCACACACCTCTGTTGGTCAAACTGCACAACTACAGGCTCAGTGGAAATAACACACAGTGACGGTTGTTCGATGGTTTTGGTCAAGAATCAAACATTGTGCATTTTTTAAATTATTTTTGTTGAGATTGGGAAAACCTTGAGCTCGTCCAGTCTTGGTGATTTGCATGTTTTACCTTCAAGTTAAAGGGAAATGCCGCCTATTAATAATAATAATTCACAGGGGGTGTTATTTTTTATGAGCTTTATTTCTAAAGCTAGAAAACAACAGTCATCATACTGTGACACTAAAATGAACTATTGGTCAGACATCTAAGCCTTTTTTTTTTTTTTATTCCAAATGTCTTAATTTGAAAAAAACATCCTAACTGCACAATTTGATTGTAAATCTCTTGTTTCAACCTGATGACTAACAACTATCTATAAGGGAAGTTCACGCTCATGGTATTTGATCATAAGCGTAATCAATTTCCTAAAACTAATGAATAAGGGCAGCCTGTTCTGCTCCACTTTTGGTGAAGTTTCATTCACTAAAATGTCGGTAAGTCCTCCCATCAGAAATCAGAAAACATTAAAGTCTAGCAGTGTTAGTAGTAGGGCTGCAACTAGGGATTGGTACCGAAACCTGGTATTAAACAAGCCCCTAAATTATTAAATACTCTGTCTGTACTTTCTCTTGTTTAACGATTTGGGGAAATTTATTATGACCTTGTTAAAGCCTCTCCTCTGCTGATCTGATTTAAATTAGATTAAATCTAAATATATTAATGTATTTTTACTTTTATCACTGATAGTAGCAGTAAAATTGTAACTATAGCCATCCCTAGCTGCAAATAGTAATGCCATTATCATTTCACGATGGATCTTTTAGTCTATAAAAGATGAAAAATGAAAGAAAAACGACAATCACACCTCCCCAGAGCCCAAAGAGACGTCCTTTAATCGCTTGTTTTATCAACAGTCACTACAGTAATAACAGTAATTTACTTACGCATATGATACAAACAAGAAGAAAATCGTAATATCTAAAAAGTTGGAACTGCAAAGATTTGCCCCGTTCGCTTAGAATGTTACAGAAGCGATTATTGGAGTTAAACTTAATCAAAATGTAATCAACTAATCGCTGCAGCTCATTCAGAAGTTCAGAAGAGCTGAAACATTTACTGTAGAAAAACATTGCTACGGTTGTCAGTGATGCTTCGCTTGACTGTGACAGAAATAAAGACGGACTGGATTTTAAATAACCCAAACCATGCCAATTAAATCATGACTTAATTGGCAAGCCATGATGATGATGATTTAGTTTAGTTTATGTTTACAACACCTATCCACAGGAGGCTTTCTAAAAGTTACAAATTACAGATACAGATAAGTACAAGCAATGAAAGGTTGAAGGGAACATTTATTGTCTTCATACATTAGCTGAAGTATATTTCAGTTGATTTAAACAGCAGAATGTGATTGTAAAATTAAATCATATCTGCATCATGTGGAGAAAGTCCTGGACTGTTTCTGTCTGAAATATCAGCAGGCTCACAGATGACAGATGCTCCTCTCTGAGTTAAATAAATGTGCAGACTCTTGGCCTCCTAAAACCTTCAGATCTCCTCTCAATAAACTCAAAAATGCATGCAGTTCGGCCTCTAAAAGCCTTTTCCCAGTTTCTGAGAAGTAGACGCTGATAAATTCATGCGCAAAAACATTCCCGTCCTCCGCGTGTGCACTCGGACGTCACATTATACACAGAATACCTGAATGCTTCTGGTGTCTGAGCTCTGACGTGTTTGTCTTTCTGCATGTGTCTCCTCGCAGGCCTTCCAGCGGACACTCTCCAGGGCCACAGAGATCGCTTCCAGGAACAGTTTAAGAAGTACGACAGTGCAGACAGAAACGCAGACGGTCACATTTTCTCCGTACTCACTGACTGAGCGTGACGCTGTGGACTGAGCTCTGAGCACCATGATGAATTCATTTATAATGTCCAACTCCTGATTTACTGATTTTCCTTTCCTCTCGGCCTCTCTGTCTCAGGCTAAAGAGTTTGTTCTATCGCTCCAGTAACTTGCAGTATTTCAAGAGGCTGATTCAGATCCCACAGTTGCCTGAGGTGAGGTCGCCCTCACTGAGACTTAAACACACCTCAAACACAAGATGATTGTTTTCCTCTGTTTACCAAATGGTTAATTAATCTAAGTCTCTCTCATCATTCACATCTTATGTTTTATTATATGTCTTTATTTCCATGCCGTGCACATTATCGTAGTTTCACGCTTTGTTCAGTTGAATAAATTTCAACATTCAAATGACTTTTTAACCTTTACTACCGAGATGAAAGACTTTTTCGGGACACTTCCAGCTGCGTTACTCACATCCTTCCATACATTATGCAGAAAGCTTGGTCAGAGCTAACAAAATAATCGAATGATTAAAATCCCGCTTCTCGCAGAACCCTCCTAACTTCCTGCGCGCGTCGGCTCTGTCGGAGCACATCAGCCCCGTGGTGGTGATCCCCGCCGAGTCGTCGTCCCCGGAGTCGGAGCACGTGGTGGAGACGGAAGACCTGGTGGACACAGACGTCCCCGTGCTGCCGGTAACTAAGCAAGACAAGTATAACTGAGCGTTTTGTAGATGCGTGACTCTCCTGCTCACATGTTGCAATCGGCAATAAGAAAATGAGAGGTGAATGGTGTGTTTGTGGGAGTAGACGAGAGGGAACAGATGCAAAGTGAGAGAGATAAAAATGGAAACAACCTGCCAGCAGTGCAGACATTAATAAAGTCCCCGGTGAACCTCATATCTTTTAGATTCTTCTCCACACATCTGGTGTATAGTCATGCTGTCATGTCCTGGTGTTAATTATATTGAATGAAGCTAAGTTTAGCCAAAAATAATATATTTGACTTATAAACGTGGGAGATGATGAGGTAATTGATGGCATTTTGGAGCCACAATCCAGCTGCAAAACACCTGGATTATAGATGTTTGGTCAAGACATGAAACTATAAGGCCACTGAGGTGGATTGTATGGATGTTTTTACTTGTATGTCGTTAGATTGTTCTCATTGGATCTGTCTTAATTTATCTTCTAAACTTCCAGCCTGCTGTGGAGACCAAGTTTGACGACCTGTTTGGCACCTCGGCGGCGATAGACCCCTTCAACTTCAACAGTCAGAACGGCATGAGGAAGGACGACAAGTACGGCTCGAAAAAGTCTCATTATGATTTGACCAAAATCAAGTCGAATTTCATTCTTATCTGATCACTTCTGATTGATGGTGTGTCCGTGTCCGACAGAGACCGCCTGATCGAACAGCTGACGAGGGAGATCGAGGCCCTCAAAGAAGAGCTCGAGTCTTTCAGGCTGGAGGTGAGGAGCTCTCAAACGTCGCGTCTCGCTCGCAAATAAATCTTTTAAGAAGCAAGTGAATCAGCTGTTCACCTCTCTCCCTCGCCGTCCTTCATCAGAGCGGTCGCTTGTGTCAGGCGCTGAGGGGGCGAGTCAGCGAGCTGGAGGCGGAGCTGGCAGAGCAGAGCCACCTGAGGCTGCAGGCTGCGGGGGAGAGCGAGTTCCTGAAGGCAGAGCTGGAGGACCTGCGGAGGGTCAGAGAGGACACGGAGAAGGAGCAGCGGAGCCTGACGGAGATAGAGAGTAAGACACTTCTCCGTCACATTGTCAAGCTACTGACGCTGTACAGACCTGAGCCAGAAAGATACCAATCACAATCAAAATAGTCAATCATAGTCAAACCGATATTTGGGCCCAATTTGCAGTAAAAATTTAGATATTAGTGTCCAAAATGAAGAAATAACCAGCGATGAAATATAACGTATTTCCTCAAATACAATTCTGAAGTACTTGTACTTGAGTTTTTCCATTTTCTACCACTCTACACTTCCACTACACAATGTTCTGGAGGCCAACATTGTACCTTTTACTCCCCTACATTTATTCAATAACTTCAGTTACTAGTTATTTTGGCGACTTCGATCATTTAGTGTTGATGGACTATTACTCCTGCCGTGTAACCAATCAGATAATGTTGTGGGCGGGACATGAGCGACAGTACACACAGAAAGCGGCAGCTGCATCAGAACTAAAGTCTCATTGTTGGGTTTTTAAAAAAAATCATTTATTTTAATCAGCAATTGAACAAAAAAATGCAGATAATCAGATTAAATCACCTGAAGTATCTGACACTGTAACTAATAACTGTCTCTGTCTCTGTCATGTGTTTCCAACCAGAAAAAGCTCAGGCCAACGAGCAGCGCTACACCAAACTGAAGGAGAAGTACACAGAGCTGGTTCAGAGTCATGCAGACCTGCTGAGGAAGGTGAGAAAGTCGTATTTCTTCTTCATGTCCATGAAATCCTTCTCCGTGTCCTTGTCCCCTTTAAATAAAACCGTACAAGTTAATTTAAGTTCTGTCCTCCTGCTGTCCGTAAACATTTCTCCCCCAGGCTGAAGTCCCAGCCTCTGTCCTGATTATTTTGGTGTATGTCTCTGCATGTCTGCACCTGTGTCCCATGTCCTTCTGTGTGTGTGTGTGTTTGTGTGTAGAACGCAGAGGTGACCCGACAGATGACGGTGGCTCGGGCGGCTCAGGATGAAGTGGAGGAGGTGAGGAGGGAGATGCAGGATAAGGTGAAGGCCGCTCAGGAGGTTGCAGACAGACAGGTGAGTGTGAGACAAATATTGCGGTGCAGCCAGATGATTTGCTGTGAGACCAACAGTGAGAACTGAGAAATTGTGATTTGTAGAGTGATGTAACTTTTGTCGTTCAGGAGAGGGACCAACTGCATCAGCTTCAGGAGCTCCAGAGGGAGCTGGTGTCCAACAGGGTGGAGCTGGAGTCCCTGAAGACCACCATGGCCTCGTCACAGCAGGTCACTCTTTTTTCTTAATCTATACAGGATTAGCCTCAATCTGCTAACAAGACCCCCGAGTTGCTGTGAACTGATTTAATCCCAATTTAAAAAAGGATAATAGCGGCAGCTGCAAGAGCGTATGAAAAGATTAATGACGTGACATTTTTCAGCCTGACTAACAGACCTGTGTGATCCTAATGGAGCACAGTCTGGAGAAAATCTATAATAAGGCTGCCGACTTTACACACTCTTATTGTAGTCGTAGCTCTCACTCTCACTTACATCAGACTTACTACGTTTATTTCTGAACTGTTTATACAACTTTGACAATTCACTCAATACACGACACGTTTGGACTGATGAATACTTGTAGTTACATATAATCAAAATTAAACAGATGATTTTATCTTTGCTCACGCTCAGCCATCCTCACCAAAACTCAAGAAGTAGCTTAGCTTAGAGCGTAAACACAGCACACACTTTAAGTCCGTTAGGTGTCATCATCCAGTCAGTTCAGCTGTAAGCAACATGTCACCTGGTCTTAAGATTGTTACCAGGGATCATAATGTCAAGACTCAGGTTTCAAATTTACCGTCACTGACTGAAACTGCAACAGTTAGTCAATTTTCTTTTTTAAAAAGAGTAATTATTTTGATAGTCGATTAATGTTTCAGTCACTTTTCAAGCCAAAATGTCAAACATTTGCTGGTTCCAGCTTCTTAAATGTGAGGATTTGCTGCCGTTCTTTGTCATTTCTGATAATAAATTAAGAGTCTTTGTGTTATGAAACCTATTGGAAGACGTCACTTTTGGCTCTGGAACGGTTTTGACATTTATAGACTCAACGATTCATCGATTTAATCCTGATATGACGAAATTAGTTGAAAATGATTAGTTAGTTGCAGCGGTAATCGTGACATAACCTTTCAAGTGAAAATGAAGATGCATCTAGTTTGTATGCTGGATCAAACTGTTGACATTGTGAAAACTACAGATCCAGGATCCTCACTGTGATGCAACAGTCTTTCGAGTCATTGTCTTTCATCTGTAAGACACCTGTCACTCCCTCCATCTCAGGTTTTTGTCTCCTGTTATGTCATCTCCCCTCTTAGTCACCGACTGCTCCTCCTCCAGCAGGATCTCAAGCGCTCTCTGACAGATTTGATATGCTAATACATATCTTTGACGTCAGTGGATTCAGCGTGGGGGGAAACCTTTTATGAGCAGTAGCACGGTAGTTTTCACCCTCAGCTCTTCCTCTCAAACCTCTTGCGGCCCTGCGTTTGTCATCCCTGCGCAGCCGAGAAGCCGGGCAGATGTTTCCAACAGGCGCCTGGAGGATTTTATTTAAAAGAAGAGACCAGAATGAAAACACTGAAGTGGTGAAATCTTGTCAAAACAGAAATATTTTAGAGTGGGTGACAGAAATCAAATTAAGCCACGAATTGATGCTATTAACCGTCACAACTCTTCCCCGTCCCGCTCCCCGTACCTCTCATCCGTCTCAGCCTCCCACTCCTGACGTCCTATTGTTGAATCCACTACTTGTCAACTCCCTCATTTTCTGTCCTCCTCCTCCATCTCTCCGTAATCCTTTTTCACACACAGCCCACGTCTTACTTGTCGCATGCCTTCAGTGTCCAGCTCCCCCTCTTTATCTCCTGCAGTGCGGTTTACATTCATATTCTTAACAATTCTGTTTCTCCTTCACCTCTCAACGTTTCTCCCTCTCTGTCGGACCTGCTGGCACACAGGCTGTAAGTCTCTCTTTATTACCTGCAGAACACTTTGATGCACATTATTTAACTCCTTTGCACAGAAGTGAGGCTAGTTAATGGTCCAAATAATGTCATTTCATATACTTCCTGTGAATAGGCTCTGATGTAACTCCTCACTCTGGTGCCAAGTTGCACAACCACGACTTCCCAGTGTTTGTTTGATTGTAAACTTAACCTCGAACCTCTGGCTGGCTGAGGATCTCATGACAGCTACATATTATCCGAACCATTGGGCCTCCAACTCACTTCACTTCTCTTCTTCCCTCACCTTTCAGTCGAGTGAGGTGCTGAGCTCGGAGCTGGCCGCCCTGGAGACGGAGAAGGCGGAGCTGGTGCAGTCCTTGTCGAAGGTAGAGGCGGAGCTGGCCGTCCGAGGGGAGGAGCTGGAGCGAGTCCAGAGCTCGCTGTCGACTGAGCGGGAGAGCGGCGTGAAGACGGCGGAAGCCCTGCAGAATCAGCTCAACGAGAAGGTGAAGTCTCAATTATCTCTCTTCATTAACTTTCTTAATTAGCTGCAAATAAATCAAGCAGATGTTTCAGGGAACCTGTGAGAATATTTGACATATGGACCCTCTGGCATTTCTAATAAAGGTTGGTGTGATAAGTTCAACCGTGTGTGTGTGTGTGTGTGTGTGTGTGTTTGCGTCCACAGGAGAGCAGGGAGCAGGCGCTGGAGAGCCAGCTGATCGCAGCTCGATGGTCCAGTCTGCAGGGAGCTGTGGAGGAGGCGGAGAAGATCATCCAGGACTCGCTGGCTCAGATAGACGACCCGGCACACATCAGCTGCACCAGCTCCGCGGGTCAGAAACGAATGCTTTGATTGCTGCTCTCAGTCAGTGTTTGGATGCTAATTAGCACTGTGATTAGTGAAGTTTGTATGCATGCTTGCATGTTTAGCTCCAGTCTCACTCTGTTTTATCTCCGCAGACTACCTGGCATCCAGATGTCAGGCCTCTTTAGACTGTATGGAGCGACTCCACTCGGCCGGAGAGGCCTTCCTTGCTGACAACACAGGTGAGAATGTTTGCTAGCTAATGAGCAATTAGCTGCTGCTGTCGCTCCTAAATGTTGAGGCAGTTGTTTAAATGTTTCTATCAACTGTTGGGGTTTTTTTCTGAACATATCTATGTTTTATCTGTCTGTCCAGGTGTATCCGATCTGGTGCGAGTGGTCACCCAGTGCGGCCACCTGGTGGGCGACACCATCGTTCAGGGTAGTGCCACCTCCCACATGGTGCCTGTGGAGCAGGCTGATGGTAAGCTCTACGCCCGCATGTGTGACGGAGACAAAGAGATGAGTAGATTGTCTTCTCCTCTTCCCTCCTGATGTTAATCTGTGGGCGAGTCAGTCGGCCCAGACACGGACGTGTTCTGACACGTCTGTGGGGAGTTCGTACCTCTTGATATGCTGCATGTACACAGTAAGGTTGGCCAGTGTAAGTTGAAACTACTGAGTCTTTAATTCGGTGAGATGTACCGTGTATCCATCTATAAATCTGAATGTCCTGCTCCAGTTTTCACACTGTGATTAAAACAGCTCTTCAGAAATTCAGCCAAAAAATGCATAGTTAAAAACTGAGTTGCTGACTTCATTCAGGAGTAATGTTTACAGGGTTCGCCCTCTTGGGGTATTAGCAGCCTGAGCAAGTCGAAACATGCTGAAATATAATGGAGCTCTGGCCAGCGCTATTATTAGTGCAACAAAAACAAACACGTCGGATTGAAACTGGGTCGAGCTGATGGTGCGTCTGTGGCAAATCGATGGGGAGCGCGCTGACCTTGTCTTCGTCCGGACTTCGCTGAAACATTTGAACGCAGCGTTTCAAAGTACAGTGAGATGCATATCAGCTGGCTGTAGTCGACAGATGCTGTCGAGGTAGTTTTGGTTTTCCCCTCTTCCTCCCATCAGTGTGGCTGCTTCAGCTGTTAGTTGACACTCTGCCTGAGGGGATGTCAGTATAATTATCAGTGCAGCTGCAGCCACTGGTGGCACAGTCACCCATCATAGTTTACAGAAGACATAACATGATATTTTAAAAGAAAACAGAGAGTAAATAATGAAACATGTTGGCTTTAACACTTCAAGATGCATCTATATATTAAATCTATCAGGAAACCAGACGTGTTGATGGTTCTCCTTCAGCGTATCTTTGTGTTTTCTGGTGGCGTTAACACACGTGTCCTCCCTGTCCTTGTCTCTGTCCCTGTCAGCCCTGTCAGAGAGTGTGAAGGCGTGCGGGGCAGAAGCTCTGGCTCTGCTGGGCCAGATGAAGCAGCAGGACAGCCTGGCTGCGGCAGACAACAGCAAGCTGAAGGCAGCACTGGAGGCTATCCTGGCCACCGCAGAGGTCCATACTCCACACACACACACACACACACACACACACACACACACACACACACACACACACACACATACTGATGTTTGTACTCTGATACTGTGAATGTAAAATCGGCCGAAGCTTGTTTAAATTTGGCTTTAATCCTGACTTAAGTCTGTTTCTTTGATTAGAAACTGCGTCCTCGGGGTTTGGAGCTGCAGCAGGGGGAGCTGGGAGATCTCGTGGAGCAGGAAATGGCTGCCACTTCCGCTGCTGTGGAGTCGGCAGCTGCCAGGATAGAGGTGTGTGTGTGTGTGTGTGTGTGTCTGTGGTTGTGTGTGTGTGTGTGTGTTTTTAGCTGTGGTCACCTGACGGCAGATGTGTATTTGTATGTGCTGTGTGAAAACATTGCCTCCTGTTTCACTTTCCAGCAGCATTAACTTCAAAGTGTCTTTTTTTGTCTCCTTTGTGCCTCCGTGGATCCCAACAGGAAATGCTCAACAAGTCTCGAGCAGTTGATACAGGAATCAAGATGGAGGTCAACGAGAGGTAAAACGCAGATTGGGGAAAAAGACTAGAATCACTTCTTACCGTCCCAGTAGGGTCCAAAGCACCACGGACTGTCTCCCAGATGAAAAAGTCTGAAGCTTAATCCTCAAATTAACTGAACACTTAAAGATTCTTGCATAGAAATGAGATTCAGAACGAGATCGACCTCATTATCACATTTTCCTGGAATAGAAACACACTTGACCCTCAGACTTTCTTCTTGCTATGGCTTCATCTTCGCTCACAGCATTAAGATTAAAGAAGAAACTTAACTGAGAAATTAAAGTGGCTGAAAATATATGAAGATTGAGGAACCGATTCACCAGTTACAGATGCACACAGCAGACCAAACCCAGTTATTTGGGGCTAGAGATGCTTTTCAGCAAAGGCAGCAGTCACATGATCCGTCAGGGCAGATGCAGACGGTCACAGTCTGACGGCTGATGTGCGAAGGAATTCATCAGTTCAGCCGCAGAGACGGCGCAAACTGTGAAGTCTGAAGCCGGCGTGGCACGCAATGTTTGTTTTAATCTGTAGTTTAAATATTGTAGTTACTTTTTCACTGAAGCGGCCGCACAAACTATTATCCCATCACAGACATCTTACACCAAATGGGTTTATTTATATTGTGCCGCTAACAGCTCCAGGAAGTTCACAAATCCCTTGATTACATTCTTGGGAAAGAAATTCCAAACTTAACCATCAGTGATCTTGTTGCCTGCACATAAATCTTCACCGAACCACAAACAGGAATACCAGTTCACACTGATGTAAGCATGCATGTCATCTAGTAATTAGGTTTGTATCCTCTCATTTTTAAACTCAGAAGAGAAAGCGATGTGTTATTCATCCGGTCTGTGTAATAAATCTCTTTGTGTGCAAAGTCGGCCAATTAATTTTTTTACTTCTTCTCTCCCACTGGCTTAATTATAATGTTACCAAAGAAATTGTTTTCTCAGAAGCTGCTGCGCCGCTGCTGTGAGAGATAGTTATGAAAAAGAAAACAAACATCCGCTGCAGCTACAAATGCCTCATTGAGTATTCGAGAATTTAGGTCAGTGGTGCATCGGTCATGCACTAACTAGACTGTGGGGAAACAAACAGCTATTTTAAAAGTGGAGCCCCTCTCTCTGTCAATTCGGGGGATATTTCTTCGCCACAAGCTGATCAGACCTGACTGAAATTAGTTTAATATATCTGCATGCACACCACTGAGCAGGCCTCGTGATATTATTCTTCCTATTAAAATAGATGAGTATCAGCTGTACAGTTACAGTATGTGAGCGTTTGTGTCCTCTGCTCTGTCGCCCCCTGCAGGATTTTGGCCTCCTGCACAGAGCTGATGCAGACGATCAAGGAGCTCATCCTGTCTTCCAAAGATCTGCAAAGGGACATCGTGGAGGGCGGCAGGGTGAGTTACACTGCGGCTTTTCTTCTCCCGTAAAGTTAACAGTGAGGAACTGATGTGGGTCTTATTATTACTATCAAATTTAGCAGAGCACGATTTTATAATTCTGTCTTCAGACTTCTCCAAACATGCAGCTCAGAGTAGAGCTTTGACACTTTTACCAAGGAAATTTGTTATTTGTATTTTACGGTTGAACAAATATGCAGCTATGACAAATACATTAATGTCTATAATAATAATAATAATGATAGTAGTAATACCATTAGGCCCTCCACACCAAACGATACTGTAAGATACTTTACAGTACGGTATAAAAATACTTTATTCTCGTCATTAGAGAATTTTCCGTGGACTCTGAAGCTGTCCAAATAAAGCTGCCTCCATAGAAATAATAACACAAAAAAATCAATATCCAAACAAGCAGCACATAATGTGGAAAAACACAACAACAAGACAGATATTGCACATCCAATAAAAAGTACTTCATGTCGTATCTCAATCTCAGCACAGAGACAATTTACGCTTTCAGCCACCTTCCAGTCTCAAACTCTGCACAGACATCGTTCTACACAGTGAAGTCGAACATTCAACTGTAGGAACAAGAAGGAAAAAAGATTTTGACTGGAGGGTAAACATAAATATTGTTTGGTGTTGGACTGCCACACATCTGAATATGTCGCCTTTGACTGACTAAACATTTATGTAGTTAAAGAAGATAATTGTTTTCAATAGATAATAAAAATAATCATGTATTTTATTGTAATATTTGTGTCCTCTTCTGTCCACCAGGGGGCAGCCTCCATGAAGGAATTTTATGCCAAGAACTCCCGCTGGACCGAGGGCCTGATCTCTGCCTCCAAAGCAGTGGGATGGGGCGCCACGGTCATGGTGTAAGTAACAGTCCTCCCCCGAGTCTCTTAAACAGATAAAAGTGCTGAAGTTCATAAAGTTAGCAGAGGGAAAATGTGATGCAAGCAGCTGTGACGCCTCTGTGAATGTTAAATGTCTCTCTCAATTTGTTGACCTTCAGGGAAATAAATGGAAAACAAACAAAACAGTAAATCAGGTTTTAAGCGTGGAAAGTCATTTATAACTCAGCTGGTTCTCACTCTGTTGTGGTCTTGGCCTCCACATTAAATAACACTGATGCTGTTTTCCCCTTTAGTTTATTTTGCGCTCTGTGTCGTGTCGTTCCAGAGACGCAGCTGATCTGGTGGTGCAGGGCAAAGGGAAGTACGAGGAGTTGATGGTGTGTTCACATGAGATAGCTGCCAGCACAGCACAGCTAGTGGCTGCCTCAAAGGTGAGCAACGAACACGCTCATCATCTCCCAGTGGAGTCTAAACAGGTCGTAGCCCCTTTTTCTGTGGAGGACTCAGTCTGCCAAAACTAAAAGTCTATATGAATAAATAAAAAAAGGCTCAATAAATGAATTCAGTGCACAAAAAATAATGTGAATATAAGATACATGTATTTATTAGGTGTTACATAATGATATTTAGCTTTAAAATAACTTCTGTATTTATTTACCTTTGTATTAATTCTCCTATTTACATACTTTTCTTGTCTTTATTCAAATGTAAAGCGATACATAAAGAATTGATTTATTGTGTCATGTATTTACACTTTGGCAGCTTCAGTCCTCCATATTTTTCATCCATACAGTGAACTTATGAGGGAAGCACGCTTGTGTTTAATGCAAAGAAAATGGCAGAATGACCGCGACTGGATGTCCTAAATGCTTTGATATCTGCTGCTCTTCCTCTCCAGGTAAAAGCAGACAAAGACAGCACCAAGCTGCACCGTCTGCAGCAGGCGTCCCGCGGCGTCACACAGGCCACTGCAGCTGTCGTGGCCTCCACCAAGTCTGGCAAGTCCCAGATAGAAGAGACAGGTGAGAGGATCACATTGACCGGAAAAGATTAGTTTGGCTCAATAACGCGCTGTTGGTCCACAGTGTCATTGATGTTTTCATTATGTAAAGCTATATCTGTTATCTTTTCTGACTTTAAAGGCATTAAGAGCAAAACTCTGAAGGTGTTTTAACAGAATTGTTTGTTTGTGTCCAGAAACGATGGACTTCTCCAGCATGACACTCACCCAGATCAAACGACAGGAGATGGATGCACAGGTACGCAGCAGAATACAGACAGGCACTGATGTACATCGTGATAAGCACTACAGCTGAGCGCCGGGTGTCTAAAAAATGTTTTAGCTCCAGGAAAGATATTTTAGGAGTGAATGATTTAATAATTAGTCAGGATTAATGGGGTGTGAGTTTGTCTAAAATGTCGTAAGGTTTCCACATAAGACTCTGAAGTTACATTCTTCATCCTTTGAGAGGATGAATTTCAAACCACACATGAACACTTCACTCTGTGTTGTGGCTGAAAGGAAAACACAGAAAGGTCCTGGACCTGCTCTCACACACACACATGGTCGATTGTTGTAAATGCACAGAGGGCTGCAGTTTGAAGCGGATCTCATAGGAGTTTAAGTAAGACTTGTGTAAACAATGACTGTTCACAAGGTTTTTAGAAAGCGTCCACAGACACGAGGGAAATTGGAGAAAATAATGGAACCAGCGAGGATTAGATTAGATAATTAGATAATGTAATTAAGCCTGAATGACTTTTTTTTTGTTTAAAAGAAGAATAATTAATTGTTTCTCAAAAGTGCAGCCAAATGACGAGTGTGTGTGCTTGGGTCTGTGTTTCCTCAGGTTCTGGTCCTGGAGCTGGAGACCCGTCTGCAGAAGGAGAGAGAGCGTCTCGGCGAGCTGAGGAAGAAACATTACGAGCTCGCCGGGGTAGCGGAGGGCTGGGACGAGGGAGAAGAGGGTGAGGACAGAGGACAGCAACTGTACAACAAATGTACTGGGTAGTGCTACCAAACATTTACTTTGATAAAATTGTGAAAATCACTAAAATGGTTCTTCTTGCCCACAGGCACAGGTTGAGACCTGGCGCTCCTGTCGTCCCCCTCCTCCTCCACCAGAAGACCGGCTTCTGCCTGCCTCTCTATTTATACACACACACTTTTCAGTCTCTTTCTCCCTTGTTTTTCTTCTCTTCTTTTTGTTATCTAAGCCAAATTAAAAGGTGCTTCTTTTCTAAAAAAAAAAAAAAACCTGCTTCTCCACCTCCACCCGTGTCCGAAAAGCTTCCACAAAGGACAGCACCGGGTGGGGACTGGGAGGGGGATATCAAAGGGTGGAACAAATGGATGTGAGGAGCCGGAGCGGGGAAGAAACACATCCTCCCCCCCTCGCCTCCCCCAGGACTGTGAAGTGGATCCCTTCTATTGAGTATTTATTGTCTTTTATTTTTCCCCCCCGTTGTTTTTAATAACGGCACTCTGTCGAGGAGCCCCAGCGGAGACGCTACGAGCACAAGTTCTACTCGAGACATCCCAGGATGCACTGCACAAGGGCCGAGCTCTCAGCAGCGAGAGGGGAGATGATCAGTGACTGTCTGCTCTACTCCACCACAGCCCCCCCCCAAACCATGTCTCTGTGTAACATAGACGGCATGCATGCTCTCCTACTAAAAACGAGTCTGTTCCACGTCGTGAGCTTCTGAAGCTGTCGGAGCTGAGCTGCTCTTTATCCGTCTCTATCTTCCTTCCTCCTCTTTTTCTCACTGTGAGTTATCACCTTGTTAAGTCCATGCCGCTTCACTGGCTGGTTCACTGGACTTTCTGCCTTTCACCTCTCCGCCATTGTAACGACCTGTGACTGTTAACTTGAGCCCGACCCCCTTTCTCTTTTTATGTACATTTTATTTTCGACAGAGGCTCGTGTGGAAACTCCTAAAACTGCTCCACGAGTCGTTTCAGAAGAGGAAAGCAGCGCCGTTTTTTTCTGCCAACAGTCTCCTCCCCGCGAGCGTCGAGACTGCCAACTACCTCATGCTACATCGTCAGAGGTAGCGGTGCATCATGGGTAGATCTGATGAGAGCGAAACACTAAGGGCATGGGGTCATTTTTTTGTCTTTTCCCCTTTTTATTTGGTTAAACAAAGGTTGATTGAGAGGAAAACTTGTTTCTACACAGAGGAAAGCAACAACACTTTGGGGTCTGCTGATTTCTTTCCTTTAACTCCGGCAGCAAAGTTGTTAAATAAAGTTTCTCTCTGGTGCATATTTTTACAAATGTCAGTGGTCGCCACAAGAAATCTGTTACAGAAGCAGCAGCACACGAAGAACCGCTGACAGCGTTGTCCGAGCTGTTCGCTCGCTCGTTCCCTGGAGACAGAAGCAACAAAAGGAAGTCCTAAAGAAGTTTTCCGATCCAACTTGAATGTCAGTTTTTGGGAAGGCCGCACAAAACTTTTCATTCATGAAGTGTTTCAAGATTTATCTGGGTCCATCACATGATCCTGCTGACTGCAGTTTTTCTAAAGCCCTCTCTGCGTCACAAGGACCACAGTGGACTTTTCCATCGCCTCTTCAAGACCAAGTAGCTGTGTATATAAACGACAAGCCTTCTATCGTTGGAAATAATCGTTTGCTTTCTTTAAATCTAAAAAGCATCATTTTTTTTTTTGCATCTCTCCGAGTAAGGATTCAGTTTAATTGAATTAGGGATACAAAAAGGTGCACGCGAACACCACACGTAACTAATATAAGTCATTATTTTTTCCATAAGACGTTGTTATTTAACAGGATTTTCCTACTGAGACTGATGGACTGACTTTCATCTTGTTGCCAGTGGACTGTGTGAGAGGACTGATCACGCCTTGAGATGAGTTATTTCTTCTTCCTGTCTGACGATGGCAGTGCTGATTCTCCTGGAGTTCGTCTTTCTCTTCGTCTTAACACAACTTAGTTTCGACGCTCTGCTTCAGCTGTGTATCTAAGAAGTTGTGACACTGGTTTATTTAACAGATGCTGGTCGGATAGTGTTTGCCAGTAATTCTTTAGGAGAAGCAGATGACAGAGAAAAGTGTTTTTATTAATCAGAGTTTGCTCCAAACAGCGAGTACTATTTTGGGTCCAGGCAGAACGGTACCTGATTTCATCATGAATTGGATTTGGATTTCAAAAAATGACCATAAAAGAAAGATAAACCTACTTTTTATGCTATTTTCAAGTGTCTTGAAAGATGGATTGAGCGCACCTTGAGTGATGTTTGGTTGTATTTTTGCCCAAATATTCTTTATTATTAACCTCTCTGTCTCTTTGTCTCTGGTCTCTCTCGGGTCTGTGTCTGTAGTCCTACCAGCTCAGCCAGCCTTTCAAACTGCCTCACACTGTAGTCAAAGAGAAACAAATACTCACATAGCAACATTGAAATATGTCTTTGTATGATATACTAAAACTATGTTGGTGGGTTTGTTTTTATTTTTTCAGTTTTTAAAATAAATATTTCAACTCGTTAATACAGACCGAGCCGTGTCTGTGTTTCTTTGTGGTGATGTCGGAGCGCAGTGATCCCTCTGCCCTTTCACCTGCTGCTTTCTGGTCTCCTTCGACGTAGTGTTTTTATGGGAAAAGTTGGATGTTACATAACCATCGCTGATTGATAAATTGCTTCAGCCAATCCTCTTAATCTGCCAGTGCAACAGAAAAACCTCGAGGACCTCTTGGAAAATGAATAAAGCTGGCATTTCAGCTTTTTTCTTTTCCCCCAGAAGAGATAACGACGTGAGCGTTAACGTAATCGAGGATGTTTTCAGTGCAGACACAGCTGCTTGTTTGTGTGCAAGAAAAGTGGGATGTCTGTCAACTGTCTTTTACAGGAGCGATAACCTCCCGTCAACATCAGAGCGGGGCTAAAATCCTAATGCACCTAATTGATTTTTTTTTTTTCCAGTAAAAGCGTTGAGTCATGCAGTTTTAAGTGCTTTGTTGGCACTCAATTTAAAATAAAACACTGTCACATTAGAGACACAAACATGAACTCTGTGTTGCTGCTCCCACTCCAGCCCACCTGCTCTTACTACAGTACTACAGAGTGAAAGACAACACAATACACACAGATATGTTGGAGGCACTGCGGGACTAAATGAATCGGTGTAATCTGAAACCACTGTGCTGAGATTACAGAAATTCCTAATCTGGGCTAAAGTGTGCTTCAGGATCAACCGCGTCTTCTGATAAGCGTCTTATTTTGTCAGATCTGCAACGCAGCAGACTCGTCTGGAAACCCACTTCTGCCAGTTAAAGACAACAATTAATATGTTTTATGATTTATAGTCTTAATTGAGATAAAAGTCATAATTATGAGATTTAAAAAATGAAATTATGATATAGAAACTGAGATTTATGTTTTTTGTCTCATAATTCTGACTTTTTCACTAATTTAGTTTTTTATCTCTTAATTAAGTATGTAGTTCTTTAATTTTATGAGTTTTTAATCAAATAATTATGACTTTTTTCTCATAATTTGAACTCTTTCATAATTATGACTTTTTATTTCATAATTATAATTTCTTTGAGCACAATGTTGACTTCCATGTTTTTCATGAAGCTAAGTTTCCATCTTTCTTTTCTTTAACTTAAATGTTTCTTGCTTATTTGCATCTTTCATCACACCGCAGGGCTACATCCACCTTTAAAATGACGTGTTGTATCGCTGACACATACCTGGACTGCAGGAAGGTATTCCTCCCTGACAGTTAATGAGCCAAACCTGCTGCCAGTGACACACAGACCAGGTGTGCCTTGTTAACCACCAGCAGGACCATAAACTGAGCAGGACTTGGGTCCAAAACAGCTCTCATTCTTTTACTGCTCACTAAATCCAGTGAGCTAAAAGTGTTCAGGCAACAACAACAGGCTGAGGAACTGCTGCTGCTGCGGAGATGCAGCAGACTGTCGTGATAAATCAAATGTTACTCCTTTAATTAAGGGCTAGTAGTTGCAAGGTGAATGCAATTAAATGTTGTGAATTATTAGAGAACTAGCAGGTTGGGTCAGAGCAGGGACAGATCAGGCTTTAGACCGACACAAAGGCCCTGCACACCTTCACAGGTGTTTCCAGTCATTCTGACTGATTAGACCTCTGCTCAGGTTGAAGGTGGGTGGAGCTGCACTGAACTAACAAGAATGATTCAAATGTAATTTGTCCCACCCTGACAACAGGACCCCGGGTGCAACAAAGTCAGCAGAAGAATGAGGGCGAAGTCAATCCAACACAGTCTGTGCTACTGAACATCACCTGTGTGGGTGCACCACAGGTGTGCCGTGCCTGTGAAGTAGTGGCAATTTACAAATCATTCTGGGTAGTGATGTCACGATACTGGAATTTGTAACTTTGATACAATTCCTTGAAAAATACCAATATTCTTACTTCTCTACCATTTTTGATACCACATGGGAAATTGACACAACACTGAGGGCATGAAAACATTGTATTAAAGATAAATATAGCAAGACGTGTACTGAACAACAGCATCTAAGTTAATCTACTTCTGGAGGCGCTGGGGTGCCTCCAGAAGTGTATGTTTTAGAGTTTTCCTTTAACCTTCTTAAAAAAGTTTTATTTTTTCTCTTATCCCCAATCATAAAAAATGTGTTAAATATTAGCATGCCGGCTCAAATACTTTAGTTGCTGTTCTGCAACTTATAGTGTTATTTATTTGTGTATTGACTCCATACTGTGAGCAGCCACACAACATTTCCATGAAACTGACCTCCTGAACTACTGAGCTCACAGTGAAGATAACTGTATCACAGCAGACTAAATACTGAATAATCTCCATACTGCATGTGATGTAGTTTCTCATTAGCTGCCT
The DNA here is from genome assembly GCF_965226575.1 of Pagrus pagrus. Classification (NCBI taxonomy): domain Eukaryota; kingdom Metazoa; phylum Chordata; class Actinopteri; order Spariformes; family Sparidae; genus Pagrus; species Pagrus pagrus. The sequence continues at coordinate 19,862,894 of NC_140188.1, read as the reverse complement.
AACGTCTTTGTTCAGATCGTACACTGAGCTGTCAGAAGGTCAGCGTGATTGTCACAATGGAAACGCAGCTTTAAGAGTGTTTTGGAAACGTTCACGCTCGTGATCACTGTTGTTCTCAGTCAAATGACAGAGCAAACATCTCGGCCTACTTCCCCAAACTAAAAGGTTCTTTGAAACCGACAGCTGACCTCCACGAGCCGAGCCCTCCGTCAGCACTACTTGCTCACTTCTTCACTTCATGCCCGCAGTCAGCAGCGAGCAGGTTACCTCTGATCTGTTTTTTCTGGTACAGTGTGCAGTCTTGTTTTGCTCTGTTGCTGCTGTTCTGCCACATGGGTAATGTGGTGGGTGGTGCCTGTGAGAAAGACTGAGGCTGAGCTATTTATAGTTTCTGCAGTCCTGGGCTGGGCTGCCTTACAGCAGGTCTCCTGGCAGCAGCAGTGTCTGTGTTTGTCTCCCCTCTGCTTTCGAACACCGGCAGGGTCCAAGCAGCCTCACGCAGATGACGCCTTTAAATCAGCAGCTACACTGACAGGTACAGGCTGGCTGAGCGAAGTCACCCGTGTGGCTGCACAGGAGGGAATAAAGGTCTTACTTTGGGCCTCTGTGAGACAACATCTGGTCTGTTCTCTACAACATATAACTACTTGATGTAATGATATATCAAATATTGTGTGATCCACAACAGAAATATGGCCTCAAGCGTTAAGATTAGTTGTTGAATTAATATCTGACATGATCTCAACAGAAATCTAACACCAGGCCTCCAGGAAGGAGCCCATGTTTCCATTTATTAATATGTTTTATAAATTCTTTGTTTAAAGGCCCAGTTTGTCCCAGGTTTCCCCCCTAATGTTAGATTGGTGCAATAGGTCTGCCAACTTTAAAAGGATTTCATTTAATCAGGTTTAAATGTGATCACTGTCAATGCTGCTGCGGGAGTTTTTGAGAGCAAAAAAAAGGTCTTCTCTGTCCATAAATATATTACATTCATCCAAAAGGAAAAAAGTCTGTAATCGCATCAAGATAATTTAAACTTGTTTCAAAAATTGGTCCATTTTTTTCCGATAAATTTCAAGGAATTAGTGTGTGCATTATGAAACGAGGAAGAAAAAGTAGGTCATTGCACTGGAATCAAGAAACCATCCGTCCTCTCATGTTTAGATAAAAATGACTCATTGTAAACAAAAGTGACTTGATAAGATGTAAATAAGCAAAAAGGACAAAATGTAACAGTAATGTAAACATTTACATCATATGACTAACTTCTGTGGTTGAGTGACTCAATGTTGTGTTCGTCACGAGTTGGGCATTTCGCATCATCAGCCTCCTGACCCCTCAGACTCTGTCACAACAGCGACACGATCACAGAGCAGCAGCAGAGCACTTTCTCAACATCTATAATCAACCTTTAATCTCATAAAAACTTTCTTCTGCAGATTTTCAGTTGTCTGAGAATATATATTGCTCCAACATGCAGAGTCGCACCTTCACCCACTGCATTTTATTACAGTCTCCGAGAGCAAAGATAATGTTGTCTTGACTATTTGATAGTGTTTCATGATTCAGGCCCATGTTGTTTCACACTGTAAGTGTTATTCACCCTCTTGCTTACAAGTTTGACTTTGATCCCTTTGAAAAACACTTGAAACATACTGACAAACGTGTCACCGGTGCAGAATAACTACTGGACTGAAGGGGCATTTTCACCAGAAACGTCTTTTCTTCATCATCTGTATGCCTGGAAACGGGATGATGTTGTCATGGAAATAAGGTACAGGTGTAGCCCATGAGACTCAAAAAGACATTTCAACAGTCTCACTCTCCAAAGCAGCAGTTTTACAGCCTAATTTTAAGTGACACATGGTGCTGTGGACCTCTGTGAATGGACAAGGATTACATTCAATGCTCAGGTTTATCCTTCCCACTGAAATGACTCCTGGTCACAATGGATCACTGTGTTAGAAGGCCAAATAAACCAAACCACATTCAGTCAAGGCCAGTAAAATAACAACTGCCTCTCAGCTTGTTTAAGGAGTTGTAAATCCAAAATAACTCCTTTAAAAAAAGGAAAGGAAAGAAGCTGCTCTGTAGTCTGGTGGTAGCTGATATTTCTCTGTCCCCTTGCCAGGAGGCAGCAGTGTGAACAGACTGCGGCTGTGATGGGTATTGTCTCTTAATAAGTTGGGCTTTTAAGGTGAGGACAGAGAAACCCTCCTCCCCAGGAATGTGAAACAGGCTTTGAGGGTGAAACTCTGACCGTTTTGGAGTGAAGGGAAAAGACAGTTAAAAAAATTTTTCCTCGCATTTTTGGTCTGCAGGAAAAAAAGTGAAAAAAACAAACATTTTTGTATCTTTCATTTGTTTCTCAGGTGAAGAAAGCTACAAGAGAGCTGGACAACTCCCTCACACACACACACACACACACACACACATGAAACACAACTTTGTCAACAGAGGAAGCTTCTTCTGGGAATCTGGCGTCTTTTTATTTGTTTTAAATGACATAAATCCTGAGAAACATGCTGAAATTGTAACCTATATCCTGTGACCTGTATTCTGCGTTGAAGAATAGAGGAATTCAGGTTATGAAGGACACCTGAAAGAGACAACCTTCGTATTGTAACCCTGTCTGAACGCTCTCACTGTTTATGGAGGGTTTAATCTGAATAGGAGTGCCAGCCTTCTGAACAGCAATGTGTCATCACTCAGGCCTCCCTCACTGACGGCCTTTGAATGCATTGTTTTGTGCTTGGCTTGCATGTTGCTCTCCAGCCGGCCTTGGGCCCACTTTTGAGTGCCTGATACAGATATGAGGTCACAGAATTGAGGGGAAAAAAAGCCTTCCCATCTCCACTGAGGCCTGTGGGCACTTCTGCCCGAGTAAACAAATAAGCAGGGGGCACTTTGCTTCCCTCAGAGGCCAATGAAGGAAGAGCCACAAAGGCAGCTCTTAGACGCTGGTGCGGACGATCATCTGGGGGCACTTCTTGGGTTCTCATCGATCACCGATGCCTGGTGCCGCTTAGATGTATGACTGGATGTTTTTATTTACTGAAAACACACAGAAAAGTTATCCAGCGCACTCGTGAGGCAGCGGGCTGTTGTTCTTTGTGCTTCGAGTCAACAAGCTTCAAGGAGAATAATGAAGCGTTTGTGTTGACTGTGTGATGCAGCTGGAAAAGTAAATTAAAGCAATTAATCAGGGCCGGCCACATCATATCATGGTATGTGGCTGCCATTTGTATTGTGTGTTTTTTCCCCCCTCAGCAATACTGAAGAGCCGTGGTGGTTTTGTGTGTGTGTGTGTGTGTCTGTGTGTTTGTTTGTCTGTGCGTGATGGATGATTACTCTGTGAGCCATTAGAGACTGTAGCGGCTGCTGTGTGAGAAGTGCGTTCCTGAACTTCTGCATTTGTGAGGACCACATGTTGCCACAATAAAAACAAGAGCAGAAAGCGTTTAAAGGAATAGTTTGGGGATATATACGATTCCTCGCTTCCCGTCGCCAAGAATATCAATTCTACTCTCAAACCTGTTTGGTTAAGTATGAAGCTAGAGCCAGCAGCCGGTTAGCTTAGCTTAGCACAACAGTGGAAACGGTGTGTCTTGTTATTACCTTCTACTTCCCGCTCACCTGTGTTCTGCTTCCCTCCGGTGCTCCTCCCCAGCCTGGTTACCCCCCACACCTGTCTCACATAAGCCTCTTTAGCACTGCCCTGCTCCCAGCGTCTCTCTAGTGTCTCGTTAGTTTAGTTTGTATCTAAGCTTGTGTTGTTCCCTCAATCGTTGTTGGGTGTCTGTTGTGACCTGTGCTCCTGTGCCTGTTCCCGAGTCCTCATGTGTTCCTGATCTGTTCTCGTGGTTTTCTGGCCTGTCCTTAGTTGTTATAGTCTTTTTTGTTGTCAGTTTTTGATGCCTGCCCTTTTGTTACTTGGATTTTGTACTTTGGCTATGAATATTGATATTGTGTTAATAATAGACATACAGATATTTGTGGAAAGTAATGCAGCGCCCCTAAATCATTTCCATTTCTTTCTGTTTGTTGTTTTTGCATTGTCAGAGTAGGTTGCAGTAATGCATCTTTAAATGCTTAAGATTTGGTTTTGGGTTATTTGGGCGTTATTAAATTTTAGATTAAGGTAAAAAACAAAAGAAGTGAAAAGGGGTGGGGAGTGGGTGAAAACGGTCCAATGCTGTAAGGTTAAATAAATAATAAAACACCAAACGTACAACACTTGTCTAACTGTGATAAGAAAAGGAAAAGTTAAAAAGCAGATTTGTTGATTATTATTAAGATCTGCATTTATGTGGCTACTGTAGGTGTCTGATTAATTAAGCTCACATGAGATTGAGTGTCTTTGACAAATTAACACTTACATAATGTTTCTATCTGCTTTGAATCCCAACAAAAACAAAACAAGATAAACCAATGAGTGTGCGAGTGTGTCTGCGGGCCTGAGGCAGCATGAAAGGACAAGAACCACGACCATGTCAGGACACTCACCATGTGAGTCCTCAGATGTACTCCTATCTTTGTTAAGTGCAGTGTGTGTGTGTGTGTGTGTGTGTGTGTGTGTGTGTGTGTGTGTGTGTGTGTGTGTCTGGACAGAGCAGACTGCGCTGTAGTCTAGCGGACTGCATCAACGGCGCCTCTTCATGCAGACCTGATGATGTGTTTTCATTAGCGTGGCTCCCAGGATGGTGATAACACGCTGTTTCAGTGTTAATCAAGAAAACGCTTCAACAGACATTTGCATGTTTCACCCACCAGGAAATATGAATGTAGGATAATTGTGTCCTTAAACCCACCGTGACCCAGATGTGTTCCTCCCCCTGCTGCTGCAACATATGTGAACATCTGTAAAAATCTAGGTCACATAGGGTTACAGATCACATCGGCTGCAGTGTCCTGCTTTGCCCATTTTCACATCAAATTTAATCATTACACATGTATAGTAATCCAGACGGTCAGCCCCTGCCCTACTTTAGCGTCCGAGCGAGAGACAGTAGGCGCAGACGTAAACATAGACATCAACACAGAGAGGCGCTCAGGTCAATCAAAAGAGACAGAGGAGGGGTGGGCATGGCAGACCCAGACAGTGCATGACACCAACTCCTCCACCGCTCTGTTTTAGGAAAGAGAGACAGAGAGAGGGAGAGACGGGGTTGCTAGGAGACCTGGCCTAATGCAAACACAGCACCATCTGCTGCAGTGATATTTGGAGTGGGTTAGCCAAGTCGGACAGAGAGAGAGAGAGAGAAATGGGTCCAGGAGGATCAGTGGAAACAACACTACAGGGACAGACAGAGGAGGACAGAGGGAAGAGAGGGAGGGTGATAGTGGAAGATGAAGGAGACAAAAGAAAATCTAAGAGAGGAGGGGAGTGGAATGAGGAGGAGAAGGGAGCAAAGCGAGGAGAGGAAGCATTAGGAGAAGCTTGATTAATGTATGACTAACAGGTGTGACTCTTATGCCACCCACTCATAACCCTCCTCCGCACTCAAATCTCACAGAGAAACATGGCGAGCATCATCCTCAGGTTATTCTCTGTGTTAAGATGCCGCTGCTGTTGTTTTTTCCCCAGTAACCTCCCCAGTGGTAACAGATGATGCACTTGTTTCCATGGGGACAATAAAATGTCACCATCAGATAGGCTATCACAGTTCAGTCGCGGCGGGCTCTGGGCCCACGTTGTCTGATGATTGCCTGGTGAGCTCACACAAGCATCCGCCCAACGATCAGCGCGCGAATGAGTCATTTCTCCCACCGTTTCTGTTATCATCGGTGTGTTTTAATTAGAAAGTGAGCAGAAGGTGCACTCGCACTTATCATCTGCAATTACCCAACGTAAACAGGAGACATCTATGTCACAGATTTGATCTCCAGTTTCACACATGATGCCTTAAATCAAGACGTAAAGAGGAATACCAGAAGGCTAGCTTATGGCGGCTAATGTTAACCAATGTTCGCCAACTTTAGATATTAGCCTGCTGTAAATATTTGACTTAATTCTGACTTCTTGACATTAAAAAAACATTGTTATATAAGAGAAATCTGTAGTTTCTGTTGTCCCTATGTTTTGTCTACCATAGGGGCATCCATTTTTTTGAACATGGGGGGCACCAAGGGGCGATTACGACCCCCCAAATACACCAGTGCCTACCAGTAGGCAGCTTATAGTGGCTAATGTTAATGAATGTTGGGTAAATTTAGATATTAGCCAACTGACTTTTTGACATCACATTGTTATAGGCTAGCTACAAGAGAAATGTTTACTTACTGGGAAGAAAACAGCATGTAAAATTAGCATAACTAGAAAACAGAGCTAGCCTAAGAACTGAATAAAACTAAAGTTAATTTGCCAACGTTTTTAAAAAATCAAGTTTTCTATAAAACATAAATAAAACAGTAGCTAAATGTTACAACATAATGGAGAAAGAAAGTAAAATCAGTCAAACTTTATTGCTTAAAGCTAACGTAGCTTAGCACAAAAGCAGTAGCTGCCATTTCCGCACCTTGACCATTTCATGTGGTCTAAAATCCAATATTTAAATGTATTTATTGCAGTACCCCTTTATAAAATGAACGACCCCCAGTATAAATATTCAAGGTTTCATGAGATTAAACGAACACTATATTCCATACAGATATCAAGGTGCATTTTATTAGATGAAGATCCAATGATATATAGTCAACATCAGCATCCTCCTTTACAAAAGACATTAAAATTGAAACATTTTCAGTAAAAAAGTAGTATCATACAGCCAATGTGGGGTACCAGAGAGAAAGCATGACATGACCTAAATCATATTCATTCATCATCGTATGGATCATAGATAAAACACAATACATTAACACTATTTACAGTCTGTAACACGGAGGTTGACATGAATGGTAATCCTCATGGTGAATACAGTAAATAGAATATATTCATATATTAAGATCTTTTGTTTACAAAATCATAATGCATTATATATAATCACAGAGAAAGGCTATCCACAACCTTGGCTTTCAGCTATACACACCCCCGTGTTTGCCCAAGCAAAATGAGATCTTTTGTTTGGTCAATTTATTGTTGATGGGCGGGTTCTTTGGTTGTGCTGGGTTTAGTGTCGCAGCCTCCGACTGAGCGATCAGCTGCTGAGTGTTACTGAAAAGAGTTAAACGTTTAGGTTCTGTTGTAACGGGAGAGTATTGAACCGGACTCGCCGGTTTTACAGGGCAACTTCTTGAGCAATGTTTGAGGGGAAACTACGTGCGACAAACAGGGCGACAACTTCTACTTTTCTTAACCAGGATCGCATTCGATCTGTCGTGCTTCTCGTGCTGCGATGGAACTGACGGGATGTTATATTACAGCACGGCATGGTTTCAAATGTTCTTTTTCACACAAACGTGATGAGGACCGAGCACAAAACTGGTCTGAACACTTGTTTTACTTCATGCATGCGTTAACGTTGCATTTCCACAGGATGGAGGCAGCTGCAATGGATTCTCTCACTTTAAAATAATACATTTCCATCTGACAATGATGCATCCAGCACTTTTAAGTAAGATCCTGGCCTTAGCAAAAAAAAAAAAGTTAGCATCAAGGTACCTGAGCAATGCTTCCCATTAATGTTACCTCAAATATTACCCAGGTGTCATAACTCGAAGGCCTGTGATGCACGAGGAATACTTCGTAATGGGGGAAATATGAAAAAAAAATTAAAATCTAAAACTGGGGAAAAGTCTTGGAGCATTAAGGAACAAAGGGATATCTATCCAGTACATTGCTTCATACTGTTGCCCAGTAGGTTTGTTATAATGTTTTGTGAGGGTTGGTTAGTGAAGATCAGTGTAACAGCAGTTAAACAGCAGTCATCCCAGACTGAAAGAGAGCCTAAGAGTGATTGATATAACCTTTTATACATATGTATCTACAGTACACTCCTATGTAATCATGTTTATACCTCGTAACTTCAGTAAGAGTAATAACTTTTACTATTTGCATTTTCCCTTGGCGCATGAAACCAGTCATGCATTGGCCATTTTTTGTCAGTTCCTTCAAATCAAACTGTTATTTGCAGCACAGCGGGGGTTGTGTTTGTGTCCGCAGAGCCTCGTCACCTTTACACATCGACCCACGACAGCAGACAGATGCTCACAGTGCTCGCAAACTTTTGGGAATCCCAGCCAAAGTTGTTCACCTGAGACACGCTTATGTTGTGTAATTCTATCCAGCCAAGTAACAAAGGTTGGACCCAGCGATGTGTCCGCCGACACCAGACATACATGGGACGGATCAGCAGATCGCTTTACACAAATCGATGTATCGAAGGATGAATAAAACCCAGAGGGGAGCTGCTTTGCTGCTGCGAGGGCAAATTCCTGTGAGGGTTTTAGGACAAGCTGGTGGCTGTCTGTCTGTATCTCTTTCACTCTCGGCCCACCCTGCATCGCTCTGAGCTGCATCGCTGGCAAGACATGGAGTGGATCCCAGCCAGAAGCCATCAAAGCCACTGCATAAAAGGATCAGGATCTTCCTCTCCCCATCTACCACGGTGACTGAGCGGCCCGGTAGATGGCAATCCCTGAATCCACCCCCTCCGACACAGCCCAACGCCCATGTGCTCGGGCCTCCGTGCCAAGCCTCAGCGCCAGGCCTCATCACTGGCCCAGCTGGCATGGCCCCGATCAGCTGGATTTGCTATAATCATCTTAGGTCATCTCATTCAGACAGAGCGAATGCATGTCAGCTCTTCAACCAAGGCCAACGAGCCCCACCAGGATGGCCCAACTGGCCTCCTTCTGGCTACATTTCCACTGAATGACCTGTTAACAACTCATGCTAACGTTATTGTTGGACAAGGTGGAATACTTCACACAATGAAGATGTCTCCGCCACCTTTTTTAAGAGCCATGAAATCATGTTTTAGTAAAGAAAAACAAAAGAAGAGACGTCCTGTCTTGCCGGCCAGTCACCTAGTCCTGCTAGCTGCGCACAAGCCTGCCTAGTCTGTCTCTCTGTCAAGCTGGGATGTCTGGGACCTTGTGATGTGTGTGTGTTTGTGTTTGTGTGTGCACCAAAAGGCGTGGTAGGGAGGGATGGGCAGAGAGTTACAGAGGTTAATGGTAAATCAGCCAAACCAAAGTCACACACTCACCCACCACACACGACTCCCACTCCCTCCCTCCCTCCCTCCCATCCATCCATTTGTCCATCCTCCATCTAGTCATCCAGCACCCCCCACCCCTCCCCGCGCCCTCCCCTCCACTGCGGTCGTGTCCCGGCTGCTCATCCCTCAGTCCCAGCCGTTGTCCTTGATCATGTGGGCCAGCTCGATGATGAACTTGCCCTCTTTATACTTCTGACTGCTCTCAAAGGCATGTTCCTGGAGGGTGTGGCAGAGGACAGGAGAGAAGAGAGAGGCAGCTTTTAATTCACATGTCAGATGGAAAGAGAATATTATGATCTGTGACAGTAGAGAGAGAGTAGGACAGTAAGAAAAGGACACAAGGAAAATAAAAATCAAAACTCCTCATGATACTCCTTTTTTTTCTATGAAAATCCTTGCCTCAATCCTGGCCTGTCTCTGCTGCTGGCTCGCTGGAAGCTGGTTATATAACAGTCAGTCACCGAACACTGCAGAGGACCCTGCAGAACCAAAACTCTGACCAGGCTGGACGGTCGTACCCTAAACTGGCAGAAATGTGTCTCTCACCACTAATAAACTGCAAAAACCAGGCCACAGATTTGAGCCTCACAAGAGCAAACACAGATGTGGAGTCTGCTCTATTTATGCAGGCTGTAACACGCTAACATTTCTACTGTAAGTTGTGTAATACAAAATTCCCCTGGAAAATATGAATGGGATCCATAAAAAAATGCCAGTAAAGGATGCCTGAGCTACACAGAAACTTATTATCTCCACTCAGTCTTGTTCTATTCATTAGAATACATAAACTAACAACATAATAACTCATTTGCAGCCTGTATCTAATGAACTTCATATGCATACTGTGTGTTGACAGCAAGATGTAATCTGAAAAGCATGACGGCAACAGTCATTAGCTTAGCTCGCTGACATACTGTAAAACAAGTGAGAAAGAGGAAAATAAAAAACTGCAATAATTTCAAAGTTTTTGTGCCCAAGGCAAACCAAAGGGCACGCCACAATCTCAAGGCACACCTTTATACAAATCAGTGCGAAACTGCGTCTAAACAAGTTTTATCTGATCACTCTGTAAATGTTTATTTGTATCTACTAATGCTAAATTATGTTTTTTTTGTGCCCAAGGCACAACAAACGTCAAGATCTCAAGGCACACCTGCAAATCTGTGCAAAATAGCGTCCATAAAACCTGTTATGTAATCATGTACGGAGTATATGTTTGCTTTTATCTACTGTCGATGCAAACTACAATTTGGAAAACAACTGCGTAACTCATGAAATATTTACTGACAAAAACGATTCAAGAATTCATCTGAAACTTGGCTGGTGTAAAAGCAGCAACACATGCATTTAAACCAGACAGGTAACAAATTGTGAGGTGAACTGCTTTCCCCCTCTTTGTTATCCTCCTTCAAACTGGCTGTCAATCAGGGCCTTTAATGTGTCACACTCTAACAATTCCTACCACCCCACAGTTTCTGAGTGCAACACCACTGTCGTAAACACAAATCCCAGCTCTGTAACAGTTTGTCAGATGTAATGTAGGTGCTAACTACAAACAAAACTCATTACATCAAAACAGTGATATGTGTTGAAAACCTATGTTGAAGTAAACATGTATGTAACGCTGTGATCCTACCCTCTCACTGAAGATACACAGTGCAGAAACAAGTGATGGGGGGCTGAGTGGCTGAGACAGAGACACCATTCACCCTGTTACAACACACTGAACCATCAACATGATTGAGAAGTTGTTATTTTGTGGTAAAAAGTAAAATAATGCTTACAAAGTGCTGATATAGTGAATTAAAAAATGATCATGTTTACTATCTTAGTTTATCGTGTTTGCTTATTAGAACTAAACACAAAGTTGGCTACACACAGCAGAGGCTACGTATTTAGCCAAAAAACAAAGTAGGACATTAACCAAGAGAGAAACATGTTGACTTCTTGAAATTTGATCTTTTTGCCTTTTGGCTTAATACTGAACCCTGGCTAAGTACGTAGACTAGCCTCCTTTATAGTTAGTGTTTAGTGCTAATGACCAAATGCTAGCATGAGAAATGCTAACCTAAGAAAGTGAACGTAATAAACATTATACCTGCTTAGTGTCAGTAGCTTACATGAGAGAGTGCTAGGCGTGTATGTTTTTAATTAACAGCTGTCTCTCATGGTGGTCACATGATCACGTTCAGCTGCTGCGGCTGCTGCTGGCTAATCCAACCTCAGTTTGTTCCAGTTCCCATATAATATCTCCAAATTTGGATATGTCTGGCCCCAGTAACTGACAGCAGCAAACCCAAACTTAAAAAGTCACTTTGACACAGCGCTTGTTAAAAAACTGTTTCCACTTCCCAGCCGAGAAAAATGACACAAAAGCACTTCTGTTTCCTGTCCCGGTCTATTAACAACCTTGTCTTCACTGTGAGCCTCTCTTAAAAACAGTGTCACAGAGTAGGCTGATACAACTTCTTTCGCTGCAGAGCGTCTGTACCTTGTTTTGTCTTTGGCTATTTTGGTTCAAAGCTGCAGAGGCACGTTATCAGATTTCTCGGTTTAGAAGTGCAGTAGGTCAGACCTCTCAATAGATCTTTGACGTCCGCAGAAAACCAATACCGCTGCAAATGATATTAATGACAGCCCTCCATTAAGTCCTATCTGGTGTTTGTATGCTTGTGACCTCTCCGCCTTGTCAGGGCTCCCGACAGGAATAGAAACTACCCAGAAAAGTATCTACTTCTGAAGCTGGTTCACCAGGTGTTCACCAGGCGTCATAAGGAAAACAGTTATTTTTAGGCTGGAAGGTTAAAGAATCAGGTTTAAGGTTAGACACGTGGAGGTGAATGTTAACGGATAGAGGTTAGGCAAAGAGCGCTGGTCAATGGAGCCTTCTCACAAGTCACACAACAAGGATACTGTGTGCGTTAACCCCTAAAGGATACAGTCACGTGACCCCCAAGCGTTAACTCTCACCTTCATGCTGACAGGGTTCAGCAGTGACAGCTGCACATGCTCAACTCTGATTAATTATATGAAGACACCTAAAATGGGTGGATCCTGTTTATTTCCCCCTGACGAGGAACCTAAAATACCGCCTGTACTAAACAGATCCTGCATGTGTATTTTGACATCCTATACCTCAGCCGAGACTTTGACTGTATATATATATATATACTGTATATATATATACATATGTATATATAGCTCTGATGTTAGCCTTTACAGTTACAATCACCTAAATTATCTATCATAATTGCAAAGTTTTAGAGCTTTCAAATAACTGTTTCATATTCTTTTCTTAAAGGAGACATATGTCATATGTATATGAGACATGTCTGTCTGAAACACTCAGTTTTAGCTCCTGTCTCTGTCAGGACACACTGAAGGAAAGGAACAAAACTGAAAAGCATAATAGATGTCCTTTAAAATATCCATCACATTATCTTCTCTTTTCTTCGTTTTTGTTATTGACTTGCTGTTATTGTAAATGAGGGTCGCCCTTCGATGTTCTCAAGTATTAACAAAGTTTAAACTAGAGTGGCACTCAGTAGAGTGCATACCTCTGCCAAGGCCTAATAGTCCCCTTTTGTACTCACTCAGATACGCCTGCTTTTATTCAAGGAAACTGTCGAATCAAATTTTTAACAGAATGTGAAGCTTTGACATTATGATGTCTACGTATTGTGTTGCAGAGATATGTACTAAAGTCTGGCCCGTCCCAGGCCAAAGCTCCTAACACTCCCCTGGTCCCCGAGCACCCAGTCTGAACTGCTAGCTGCACGGCTAATTGAGCTAAATAGCTAACGGCAGCTGTAAAGGAATTTCCATATGTTAAGTCTCTTAGGTTCACAGTCATCGTTTTTCTTCATACTCTGCTCGCTCAGGAGGTTGAGTCGCCCTGAGAGCACGCTCTGGATCACAGGTTCCTCTGCACAGTGGAAGATTGTTTTGGGGCAGCTGTAGAGATAAGGTACTATCCCCCAGACAACCAAAGACACACTCTGTTCCTCCAGCATCTTAACCTTCACTATATCTCATACGAGAGACGCACTGGCTCTATGTGATAGACCAAACTCTGTATTCTCCTGTCAAATGCAGCAAGACTTAGGTGAGCACGGGTTAAATGGTCACAGTGTCACTAAGAACTTGCAGCTTTGCATTGTGTTTCTACATGTACTGTTGAGCCTGTTCTCCTCCATCGAGCTTCATTAAATACTTGAACGTAAGGCATCACGTCTCCTGAATCTCCTTACTCAGCTGGATTGATAAGATGACAGAAAATTCATCAACAGCAGCTACAGTTAGCAGCAGTAAGCGATTACTCTGGTGACATGCTACCAGCTATCTGTTTTGAGGATGAATTTGACAAGTGGCCAATTCTCATATATTGCACCTTTAAAGAAAGTGAGAAAAAACATTCTGCATCCATCCCTTTATCCAGATCAACACCAAAGTCTGAATCACGGAAATCCATTCAGTATTTTCTGTGTAATCCTGCAGACAAACCAACCAACACAGACAACGGTGATAAACAGAAGAAATGAAATCAGCCGCATGAAGAGAAGCATCAGTCGGCATCTACTGTTAAAACCTTAAGAATAGACTGTGTGTATGCAAGTCTTCAAATCTGCTGATCCAGACGATTTTCACTTCAAAGAACACTAAAAACTCATCACAAGTCACACAAGACAAACAAAGACTCCTTCTTGTCTCCGTCTGCTTCGGAAAAATCTATCTCATAACTCATTCAGCCCACAGCCGTACCGCCGCGCTGACCCTGAGAGAAGAGGAGGTCCAAATATAATTAGGGTGCAAATAAAATTAGGGTGCGCGCTATAATAACAACCTCCCAGTTTATCATCCTCTAACCTTGGATGCACTTATTGGTGCTGTGCATCAAATCAGCCAAGGACACTTACGTATTTCCAGCCCAGGGTGGTCTTGCAGTTCTCACAGTAGATATCTGCTACAGCATGCAGGCCTGTGAGCAGGACTCTCTCCTCTGCGGGGCCGCACCCGACGTTCACCCTGAGGTGGGGGAGAGCAGAGAGAGACAAAAGTTTAAAAAATTAGTATTGTGCAAGTGGCCCGAGTGGCTCAGTTTCATGTACTGTATGATGTGCTCAGAGTGAGTCACCGCCTCACACCCACTCACACAGCACATACTGATGGGGCACCAGGCCACGGTGCATAGATTCCTAATTTTCACACTCAATTCAGCCGATAATGACAGCGCTCTGAGGCACAGGCTGCCTCCGTCTACACACCAGGGCTTCAAAAACAACTACTGTGTGCTACAATCTGAATTATTAACCTGAGCATGTTAGATCGCTTGTCTCCTGTCTAAAACTGGCACGCAGGAGTGTTTTTCCTCACACGTAACGTCAGCTGCGTTTGCAAACGAGTGGGTTGAAGTGATTCAGAGGAGTACTCACACTGAGTTGAACAGGTAGGCTCTGCCTTGGCTGCCCTGGAACGACTGCGGAGACAAGATGAGACAAAGATGAAACAGCTGGAACAAGAATCTAACCTTTAAAGCAGCGTCACGACTCTATTAAATTACACAGGAATGCTGCTATATTGCCATAACGCTGCAGTCAAATAAGACCTCTGGTTTGGCTTTCGCATAAAAAACGGCTACATGTTGACTTGAGAAGAAGCTCTTGTTTTAAAACGTGAGGAGAAATGTTTAGTATATGCTTAAAAATGGTGCCCATCTCCCAGTAATAGCCCTAATGCATAAGTATTTTTATGACAAGCAACGCAGTCATTTTCTCGCAAGCTGCAACACAAAAGCTGCCACTGAACAGACACATTAAACAGATTTATACAGTGCGGCTGTGTTACAACCAACAGAAGGCCTTTGTACGCAGGTGAGGAGCGTTGTCATAATCGCACGTGGAAAAAGTGATAGTGCATTCATAATCCAATTCACTAACCAGCTTATAACATAATCCATACACAGGAAATAGTGTGGCAGTGGCTGACAAAGACATACAGGTGTTTCCAGCCTGCTGTTTATTTTTATAATTCCTCATCCGCTCTCCCTCTTTTTTATCTTAAACTCTTCTCCTTTTAATGGCTGTTAATGCTTCTAATTATATTCTGTCACATTAACTGTGCTGTTAATTAAAGGAGGCAAAAACTATTCAGAGCGCCACTGGTGCCGCTGCTGACCTTCGAGATGAGCTCGTCGTGGTTGGCCAGGTGAGCTCGGCAGTGGATGCAGCTGTAGGTTCGGTGGCAGCTCGGCAGGTACGCCTGAAAAGTCTTGGAGCGCGTCATTCTGACCATGGGCGGTGTTGGCGGGCGGTGCAAGAAGGGACTGCCAGCCCAGGTCGGCTCACAAGGGAAGCACCGCAACACACAGGTGAGGGCCGTGGTGGGCGGTGGGTTGGGAGGCGAACACCTGAGCGCAGGGAGGATAGAAGAGGAGATAATGGTTACATGGTTGTGTAACAGCTGCCTCCTTAGACTGAGCCACAGGTGTATAATTGCTGATGGGATTACAGTCTGCTCCTCAACCTGCTCGCGTCTGTGAGACTCTTAAAACCTCAAAGAGCCACGAGGTGATGAGATGTCATGCATTATTAATGAGGCTGAGTCACAACATTTCACATTTCAGTTTCAAGCTGAAAACAGTGAAGAAATTGTACTTTAGGAGGTGAGAAAAAAACAAAAAAAACATTGGCAGCTATTTTGATAATTACTTTAAAGGTCCAGTGTGTAGGCAAAAAAGGAAAATGCCCTCTTTAGAGCCAGTTTGCTTTGTCCAGTCTGGGCTTCTGTAGAAACATGGCAGTGCAACATGGCTGACTTAGGTAGAAGAAGACCAGTTCCCTCCGTAGATATAAAAGGTTCATTCTAAATTAAGCTGCATTAAATCCTACACAATGGACCTTTAAGTATTTTTTAGCTATGTAAGCAGCCTAGCTCTGCAGATAACAATATTGATCTGTCGGTCAGTCCTCCACTTTAGTTCAGACTAAAATATCTCAGCAACTATTCACGATGCTCAAAGGACGAATCCTGCTGACTTGGTAATCCGTTGACTTTCACTCTAGTGCCACCATCAACCATCACCATCTATATTTGTCCAATGTAGGTATTTTGTTTATGAGTTGATTTAAAAAAAAAACGTGTTCTTGTAATAGCTCTTTCTTCTGAGGCTGTTCTGTAAATAGTTATGAATAAATAACTTCTCGAACAACTTCCATTTAGCTCACTTCTGGTTTAAGCCCTGCCCGTTCCAAGGACTGACAGGGATGCATATCATTTAGTTGTTTGAACAGATACAGACACAGTTACAGAGAGTGATGTACTCAGCTGGCCCTTGTCTATGCCGATTACCAAATATTTACATGATAACATTGCAAGCTAAGGTGACAAACATGGACGACATTATACCTGCTAAATATCAGCACGTTAGCATTGAGCTCAATGTACGTACAACCTAACAGAGCTGCTAGCATGGCTTTAGATTCTTAGTCTCGTTTGAGTAACACTTCCTGGTTCCAGCTTTTCAAATATGAGGATTTTCATTTTTCCTCTGTTTCATATCATTGTAAATGAATCCCTTTTAGATTTAAATTGATGGCCACTTTTCAATCAGTTGAGAAAATACAGGGCAGATAATTGAAAATGAAAATAATCATTCATTGCGGGCTGTCACCATTAAATGTGTGGTCAGACCATCCTGCGCTGTGTTTAAGTCTATGTGGCTGCAGAGATAATCTGCTTAGCCTAGCACAACTGCGAGGATCGTGCTCTGCTCGCTCCATGATATCCAAATAGACCGGGCCCTTAAAATACTTTTGCTGGTGTGCCCTGGTGACTGAGAAGATTAGTGAGCTGGCCTGGGAAGCCATCCCAAAGGCTCGGGGCCAGGAGGACAGGGGTGTGTTTTGACTAACTGTACAGGGGAAACTAAATGGCTCGCGGCCTCTGCTCCTCTGCTCTCTACCTTGTGGTGCAGTCATAATCTCTGTGTTTTTATTGCTTCATGCAACTTTAATTGTGATTTCAGCGCCGTAGGTCTGGTGCTAAACACAACTTCTCACAAAATGTAATGTAGTTTTATTCCCCCCAGTGCTACTACCTCACTACATCAGGATGTTTCATTGTCTACCTGCCTCTTCTCATTTAAAACATGACCTTTCTAACTAGATAAAATCAATATTTTCTTCATCTTTACAGGACTCTGACTCTATAAGATTCTGTAATAACTTCACTAACTTGTTTTTATGAGTCGTTTCATCACCTTCACATAATGCTGTCCCATTCTGTCTCCTCTCCTTCCTGCCTGTCCTTACTGAACCATCTGGAAAAACTAATAAAATACTGAATGGGAGCAGGAGGCCTCTGTGAGTCCAGGACAAACAAGAGAGAGCAGAGAGACAGAGAGAGGCCTCTTTACTTTGCTGCGATTGTTTTTAGTGTCGGACGGAGGCTGATAAAGTTCTCCAGGGCTGATGGGATGGACCGCGGGATATAAATAAATAAGGCAGTGAGACGTGCCCTTGTTTTCTCTCTTGTCTGACTCGGTGCCAGCGGCGTGGGATTGGGGCACAAAGACACGCTCAGTACAGTTGTCGGAGTTGACCCCTGACACGCGCACACACACACACACACACACACACACACACACACACACACTCTCACACATTGACCTGAAGTGTGTTTTATCCTCTCGGTCATTTCAGGACTGAGGACAAGGAAGAAGTTTATGTAGCATCCAGACCTTTGAGATGTTTTGAGTCAAGCCAAACAGAACTGATACATTGATAATCTTTTTTTTTTAAATTACAGATGTTTGCCACATTATTCTTTTATATTAGTCTATTAAAGGAGACCTATTATGCTTTTTTGTTTCTTTCCCTTTTTTTAGTGTTATATATGTTCTTGTGCATGTTAAAAAGTCCACAACTAAAGAGGCTCCTCTCTCCCACAGAAAACACCGCTCCTGAACACCTCGTCAGTAGACCCGCCTTTAATTTTCGTTACTTTGTGACATCACACTCTGTCACCATGTCATGCATTTCCTTACCTTGCGGCTAGTTTGACTCGTAAGAATTGATTTAGCACAGCTGCTCTGTTGTTGTTAGCAGTGCTAGCTCAGGCGTGTGTGAGCTGACCAATCAGAGCAGACTAGGTATTCAGGAGGCGGGCCTTGAAGAGACATGAGCTCAAATGATGAATTTGATGAAATATGAATAAATAAATTAAACATGGATGAGTTTTAGACAAAACAAGCATTACTTAAACATTTTATATACCAATTAATTAAGCAATTAATCAAGAAAATCTCTTGAATTTGAACAAAGCTGCCTGATTAAAGCTCAGTAATTAGTCTTGTAGGTAATCTGGGAATGTAAGCTCCAAACTTAAGCTTCCAATTTAATTACATTAAATGTAAGCTTCTTCTTCTAAGCTTCATTTGCTAGAAGGCACATTCAGGATAAAACTCTAATATTCAATGTGATGTCCGGACGAGGAGCTGTCTATCAGGCGAGACTCAAACTCTCAGCTCTGTGAGAGGCTGTTACACTATCAGCATGTTGATATAAAGTGCATCATGGCACTAATGTGACCTTAGCGGACAGACCGTCAACATCAGTGCTGGATTATAGTGTTGCACGTGTTGCATATCATCTCACGGGGTCATACATAATCCATGTGGAGTCCTCTCTGCGTATTATCTCTGAAGAATCACTTCATCACAACAGCGGCTTTGGATGAAAACTGATACCTCTCTTACTCTTGTGATCAAAAACATCGTATTATAGTCATTGTTTTGATTATCAATCATGTGATGGTGTCTTTTATTATGTGGTTATGAAAATGTGCTTTATTTGTTAGCATTTTACACTAAATATCTTTGGGGTTTTGACTGTTTGTTGGACAAAACAAGACGTTTTAAGACTCTGAGAATCGTGACAAGCATTCAGTCTGTTAGTTGCAGCCGGATGCGGTGGAATTAATTTAACAGACATAAAATTGACTCATTTGGCCATATTTCTTTGAAGGCCCACATATAATCAGAAGCTTATTTTGGTTTATTTCACGCACATTTTCTTGTGACTGACTCACAACGTTCAAAAAAAGGGAAATAGGTAACTGTAAAGACAAGAACCTCCATATTATACGCATGAAAATGACCTGTTGGGGGCTGGATTATGAAGCTGTTTAACATTTTACAACAATTAGTTTACAAAAACTGGACACTCGTCTTGGTGGGTGGACATCATTTTGCAGGGCAACATTGTTTGTGGGAACGAGGACGCTGACAAACTGTAAAAGGCTGACGTAAAGAGTCAACCCTGAAAAAAAAGGCCTGTTCTTTGACAGAATAACAAACTGCGTAAATGATCAGATGACTTGAGGAGCTGTTATCACAACCAACACGTCAAGATGAAGACTGTCTTTGGTGTTTGTCCCTCTTTTATCAGTAATATCTTCCAGCCTGCCTGCCTGCATGTTTCTTCTCTCCGTCTGTCTCTAGGCCTCTCGGCCTGTTTGTGTATTTATTTTGTCTGCTGTCACTCTGCCCATTCATCAGTTCTGCCGAGGGTCGTTTAAGGTCATCGAGCTGTCCATTCTGGTCATTTCTGGGTGTCGTCACAAAAGGCTACGTGCCACGAGTCTCCACTGCCAAAAGGGCCCTTGTATCCCAACAAAAAAACCTTTGTTATGTAACGCACTGATGCTGCCGCTGCTGATGCTGCTCCTGACAATGATCGAGAGCGGGAGGAAGACGAAGGAGGGGTGGAGGATGGGAGTCAGACAGGGACAGGGAGTTGGTGAAATGAGCAGAGGAAGAAAGATGGAAGAAGAAGTGTGTGTGTGTCACTTCGGCGCTGGATGAGCTGTGTGTGCCATGCTGCCCACGAGCTGCACCGACAGGATTTCTGTACTTCATGTACTTTCATGCTGTTCTCCATTCAGTCTTTACACTGAGGCCAGCAGCATACAGCAGCATGACATCACTGACTAGAAGAGGAAAAAACTCCTCTCTCCTCCCCCCCATCATATCAAATCTCACTGAGCGATGCTCCTGCATCCCAGGTGTGTGTGTCTGGTTACTGTTGCCATGCCTGATCTGTACTCACTTCTAATTTTCCTCTGCCTGCCTCTCTGTTGTCCTCAGCAGCTTGTTTTCAGGTGCTGTATTTCCTGACAGAGTTTAGTAAAAACGCCTGGACGTCATCATCTTGCTTGTTTTTTGTGGCTATAACTCATAGATTCCTTTTTGACAGTCACATCTACGTTCGATCACACTTCAGTGTGTGGCTTGACAGCGAACGTGTCATAAAAAGTGTTAAAAAAAACAAAGTGGGTGACGTGTCAAAGAGACTCAGACCTGTGAACTGAAGGCACAACACATGCTACACAACTTTTGTTTATGTATACAAGTCCTGCCTGCGAAGGATCACCTTTCAAGGCCTGAGCGCCGTCTTCGATCCCTGTGTATCGACCCTTTCGCGTGATCAATAACCGCCTGCGTGCACGCTCTGCTATGGAAATGGATCTCGAAGAGTGCAAAGGTTGTGACTTGATAAAAGTGTCTGTTCTTAAACTGTCTACATGGACTCACGTGGACTTCTTTTAGTGGCTTATTTTGGGGGGGAAATGCAGCATTTCCACCTGCTGGCCTACCTGTCACTGACTATTATGGGATGTTAGGGTGACATCACGTCAATAAACAAACAAAAACATGCGGGTTGGAGGTTTACAGTAGGTGTGTGTGATTACTGGGATGAATCAGGTCACAGGCAGTGGCGCACTTCATCTGGGGCAGAACTTCAGCCACCACACGGAGCACAGATGGCGGGGATGCCTCAGCTCAGCAATGCTGAAAACACACACTCACGCGCGCGCGCGCGCACACACACACACGCCACCCACTCTGGAAAGCTTTAACATCTGCAGTGACTTTGACGGATCGATCACAATCAGGTGACTGTCGTCAGAGTTTATGATCACACCAGCGTATAACACGATATCCCGCATTGATCGCTGCTGACGCGCACCATCACGATGGCCATGCGCGCGCACGGGGATGATGGCGCATACGTGCGGGTCTGCCACCACAAACAGCATGTGTCCTCATAATAAGAGCTGGATACTGTGGCTCCACTGCGGAGTAGAGCTCAGCATCACATCCATGAAGGAAGCATCAGTCCAGGCGTGAAGAAGACTTCATGTAACACACGTGACATATAAAACATAAACTTGTCTTATTATTGTTTTATTACAGCATGCCTGCCTCTGGTCTGGTATTAAAAGTTGCCTCGGTTGAAAAGTACTGGACGGGCTGCATACATGACTGCATCGACGCAGGAATAAGCTTCACAGAGCAATAGAATAACAGTGCGTAACAACAAATGCACCACAGTGGAAAATAGCGCAGAGGAACTCGTTTTTACCTTTGAAGGGAAGAAAAAACGGATCTCCACGTAGCCTAGAAAATGTCGCACCTCCTCGCTTTTCCTCGTGGCAGCGCCAGTCCTAAAACCCCTTTCGCATTCCTTCCCAGGCAAATTTCCTCTCCTCTCTGGACCTGGCAAGTCCTGCAGAGACGCAATGTTTTGACGCGCAGTGATGCCCAGCAGAGTTTAGAAGAGGCAGGGGGAGAGAGTGATGAAGCGGCCAGCCGGAGCGAGAGGATTCCCTCCTGCGCACTTCCGTGTACGTAGAGAAACCGTTACACAGCTAACACAGGTTATTTTACTAAACAGGACTCGGTGGGTTTCATGTCCAGTGTCTGATTCATTTATGTTTCGTTCCGATGTTTGGCGTCGTGATTAAAACGTCTTTTACTTGCAGTTTTATAACACGTAAATATAGTAGGTCAAACACCCTGTCGCGCATGCTCAGTGTGAGTTTAGCGACGGATGTTTACAACGTGACCATTTGTTGCATTAGCTCGTATTAAATGAATAAACGCTGTAAGAATTAGATTGTCAGCCTGTTGTTTTCATTATGTAGACTTAGTTTGTGCGGTGTAGGCGTTTTTACAAACTGCAGCGTAGAAGCTAGCTAAACCATCGTAACACGACTTTTTCCTTACAAATCTAAGGTGGTTGGGTTACAATTCTAACTTTAATAATCGTGGCGAGAGACCAGCTTCTTTTCACGAGATAACCTAGTTGCAACAACACACGACAGGTCTCACGCCATAATCTAGTGTTTTATATCCGTGTCGTTAACGTACACTCTGGACGACGTGAACTATCTTGAAGTCCAAGTTGATGATCTTTGGCAATAAAAAAAAATAACACTAGCCGTTGACGTGATGGATAACTGACAGCCGTATCAGCCAATCAGCTAAGTGATAAGGCATAGCAACACTGAGCCTATTGGTCGAGGGTGGAAGTGTATAACCAATAAGCTCACTGGAATTTTACTTTATTTTTTTTATGATCTCTCTACAATGTGGACGTTTTTATGAAAGAAACTCGAGCAGGGGAAGGACAGGAACACTCCGCTGGTTCTTCAGTAAACCAGAGCAGAAACTGTCTGTACGGGTGTTTTTTATGTAACATAACATGTCCAGCGTCATTAACTTTTCCGCTACAGGGAAAACTTCATAAACCCCTCCAGTCTACAGCGCCACCTTCTGTCAGTCTGCACGTGTTTACCAAACATTTATCCATGTAACGTTTAATGTCATTTGTGGTCCTAAGTGGTCAAAAACAACATTATAAAGCTGTAATTATACTTCACACACGCCACTTATGAAAAGTTTTGCAGTGTTTAATAATATTGATTTATTCAACAACTCGCATCAATCAAATGACTTGTGATTTCACCAAGTGTGGAGCAGCCAGGTCCCAGGCACTGACTCTGTCATAATCACAGCCTATTAAAACACAATTGCTTAACAAATATTCATTGAGGCATGCAAAACAACTGTCCAATCATGCAGCACAGGTAATCAAAATATTCTAAAGTGTGCTAATTAATGTAAGATCTGTAATATGATTGGAAGATTACAAAGCTTTCTTTCAAGGAATAATGTTTTTGGATGAACAGGCGCTCTGAAAACGATGTCAAATATCAGGCATCACACATGGAAACCATTCATTGACAGCACTAGCACAAAATGTCAGACACCAAACCTATGGAAATAAAACAGCAATACTGTTTCGACTGTCAAATACAAAACAACATACAATACATTCAATACTACATTCATCACTGAGCCTAACACTGTGATCACAAGATTGGATTAGAGGACGTCAGTGGTATGATAATCCTAATGATCTTTACCCACAGCAAGGAAATGCAAAACAACTGCCTTGAATACAATTCACCTTCAAGTGACTGCAATCAAGCAATCAATCAACACGTATCAGTGCTTCAACTGTTTTTGCTAAAACACACATTCAAAATGTTCAAATATCTTAAATAAGAAGTTAAATCGCTGTTCAAGATGACATCATCACATGTGAAAAGGGAACAAGAAAAATGTTCTGATTTTGTGCAAAATTAATCTCTCATTAATGGACAAACAACGTCTCAGTCGTTTTGTTTGATTCAGAGGAAAATCTAGAGACTTCGCAGCTACACATAAACAAACAACACAGCTGTACAACATACAACCCATTGTCTTTTAAAAATATAAAACTTGCTTTTTACAGAAAAGTCCACAGTTTAGCTGAATGTGCCTTTGAATTGTAAATACGAAGCAGTGGCTCGTCCCACCTCCGTACCCGCACTGACGTTTTAAATCTCAGTGCAGCCGAGGACTTGTGTCTGCAGCAGCTTTTTCGGCTGCGTCTGGCGCATATAAAAATATCTCACAACACATTAGTGTATTATTGCATGTGAGTCTGATTAAAACAAGAAAAACAAAGAAAAATCAAACCTCGACGTATTTTAAAGCTTCTGGTGAATTAACATGACATTAAAACATCAAAGTGTATTTGCTGGTGTTTTTACGAGCATAATACATGAACTGTATCGCAGTAATCCTGCACGCTGTCAT
The DNA here is from genome assembly GCF_965226575.1 of Pagrus pagrus. NCBI lineage: Eukaryota > Metazoa > Chordata > Actinopteri > Spariformes > Sparidae > Pagrus > Pagrus pagrus. The sequence goes on along the minus strand of NC_140188.1, from coordinate 19,838,747 downwards.
TTACTTGAAGGCGTTAAAAAGCAAAATCATTTCTCTACATAAGTAAACTTTAAAAAACTTTTCAAGTCAAAGGCCATCAGTCTATGATAAAATCCAAGACTGATAAGACTTGCAAACACTATATTTCAATGGCCATTTTGTCCCATTTTATAGGTATACTGAATGATTGTGTGGTGTTGCGTGTGCGGGCAGCGAGGGAACAATTGACTCCGAAGGAACACATCTCGAAGGAGATAATAATGTATGTGTGTCCTTTAAGAGGACTTTATGTAATTGTTTATGTTATCAGTACGACAAGTGGTTCATCAAACCAGTGCAGGAAGCCGAACACGATGGAGAAACACAGTGCGAGAGTGGCCCTGCTGGAATGCATGAAAGTAGGCGAGTCTGTCTGTGTTTGTGTGTGTGTGTGTGTGTGTGCGTGTGTGTGTGTGTGTGTCTTTGTGTGTGGTGGGGGGGCCTGGTTTGGCAGGTCAGGTCAGGTTGAAGGATAATCACTGGCGTGGGGGGGAGTTGAGGTAGACTTTGGCAGGTCACTGGGGCTTAGAAATGCCATTCCTGTCCATGAAGTCTTTAAGCCTGGTGGGAAAATCTGTCATAACTCCTGTGGCTCCCAAGTCGAACGCCCTCTGGAAGTCCTCGTCGTCGTTCAGCACCCAAATGTAGACCTGAAACAAGACGCACGCACGCACACACACATCACACAGCAGAGGGAGTCACATAAGGTTCAAGAATGCGCCTGTAATCTAACAGCAGTGTTTGAGGTCGCTGTAGCCTATTTTTGAACTGGTAGGAACACTGGACATTTCCCAGTAACTGCTCTTATTGTAACTACAGCACAACACTGCAACCACAACAAACAGCTCTCAGCACGCAGACGGGCTGCGCATTGTTATCAGTCATTCTTGAAGGTAAAGATAGACAGACCTTCTTGTGAGCAGTTTCATGTAGGAGCTATTTTCTTGCTACTGAACTACACCCATCAACAGAACCACGGCGCAGAAGGAAACATGCATCCACTAATGGACGAGAGGCTCAAGACACTGCGGAGTGTAAACATTAACGCCATTAATGTTTTGTATATTGTTGACATAAGGCCCCAGATCAGAGGATCGTTGGGAGGTCGTGTTGCCAACGTTAGCTGGACATTTAGCAGGCTGAATATCTGGTTGAGTCGCTGATGTGTTTGGGAGCCAGGAACGAGCTACAGCCAATGAGAGCAGGCGCTGCTCATTTTTTCTCCCCATCTCCTCTGCTGTCATTCACAGTAGCTCTCTGAACCCAATCTTATCATGCATATCTTTGTATGGAGCGGGCACAATAATAGCCTTTATATCACAACAGATTCACTCAAGGTGTTCAATATTTGTAACCGCATCATCCTCGCTTTCTTGCTTTTTTCGCTGAATATCCATGCACAAACAACTAGGATGGCGTCATTAACTTGTCACAACTTGCGTCTTGTAATGTTGATTGTAATGTGTGACCCCTTGTCTCCATTTAGTAATGTAGCATGCAATGCGCAATGACTGCAAGACTCCTGATTACAAGACAGAAACAAGTGCAGTGTGAACAGTATAGCGATCTGACAACTCCTCCTGACACAAAGAGAAAATTATTCCTGTATGAAAGTGCTCACAACAAAGTCTGTGGATTATCTTGGGTAAGTGGGTCATGATTTCTGAAGAGAGACGATGCTTTGTGCACCACAAGCCGAGTGCCTTCTAGTTCCATTAAATTTGGGAGAAGACAGCTGATAACTCCAAAACCTGTCAACTTACACCAAAACAACCTAGACGGATAAAAGACACTACAGGTAAGAGGAAGAACATGTATGTTTGATTTTGGGGCGAACTGTCCCTTTAACATCGACACAATTCTGTATATATGTTCCCAGTTGCTCTGAACATGAACACGTCATCACTGGATACACTGTTGTATTTAAAAAAGCCAATATAATGTTAGCAAACAGCTCTGGAGCTCAAAGAAAGGGCAAAAGTAGACACAATGTACCACCACCACATATTCAATTATTTGTGAGGACTACTATCGATGGTGCATAACAGCAGTTTTACCTGGATCCCCCTGGCAGTTAGATGCTGAAACAGAGCTTTCCTCATCAGCAACCTGCGAAAGAGAAATAAAGACTCGTCTGCAGGGAGAAACTGAAAGTGTAGCAGAGCAAGAGAGAGGTGTGGCCGTATAAATGTAAAAAATACATTTTATTATAATGAAGTCTCAGAATCATTAAAATCTTGAGTTATAAACACACAGTACCCGGAAATTAAAATAAAGAGGACAGAATTATTTCATATCTTCTGACAAATTAGTGACTTACCTGTCGGCGAGCCAGGTGATGATACGCTGAGTCCTAGTTAATCTGTTTGGATCTTTAAGTCTAGAAAAAAACAAAAAAAACTTTAAAAAGTGCCAAAAAGGGACTGATGTCAGCCACACTTGACAACAATGTGTGTCCAAGTGAAAGCATTTTCTCAATTGCATAAACTTTTAAATAATCAATGCTCTCTCACTTCAGCTTCCTCAGCTGCATTTACTCTGTTCGTGGAACAAGTTCAGCACATTTTCTGCTGAGATTAATTCAATGAAATCAATGATGAAAGGAGACGCAAATGAAACAGGCTGGGAGGAAAGTGTCAAAAGTGTCAAACGTCAACGCTTCATCACATAATAATTTGTCGAACGCATTACAAACAACAGATGATGATACACGTACACAACTTCAAGAGTGTGTGAGGGGGGAATTGTAATTGTTGTTAATCCTTAATGAATGTTCGGCATGATAATCTGTTCTGTGACCTTGATCCTTACAATCCACAAGCACACACTCTCCAGATGAAGGGTGTGAATGTTTCTTTTAATAACTTCATTAGAGAGTGAGGTTATCTCTCAGACAACTTCGCGGCTACATAACAGAGACAGAAAGGACACGCTTACAAGAGTCGACCAGTAAAGTGTTTTTTTTTTTAAATCCACAACAACACCAACTCCGAGCCAAGGTTCTGACTTGAGGAAGAAATAAACATTTCTGAGCTCGAGATGCTTTCTTACTGGAACATTTCCAAAACTTTCAGCCACATCTCTTGACCTTCATCAACAGATAAGATGATGTGGCTAAAAGGTCAAGAGACGTCGCCGTAAATAGACATTGTCAAACTTCTATTTTCAAGGTCGATAATTAGCATTTCATTTTTCACTCCGGCAAACAAATGTAGTAATTTGTGACAGTATTTATGCACAAATCTGTTCATTCTCTGAAACAGAATCAGCAACTCACAGCACTTTTGGTCAGCGCTGTAAATTAAAGAGTAGACTTCTTCCTGTTTAAGAGTGTGGGGCCGAATTATACTTTTAAAACCTGTGACAGTCATACATACCATTTTTACACCAAACTAGTACATGCATGTGTTTTAAACATAGATAAACACGTAAAAAATAGGCAACTGACATCTTTCCCATTGCCAGTAGATGAGTACGCCTTTCTGTTTTTTTCCTGGTGCGTTGTTTAATGTCATAAATGCACCTGAAAACAGGGAACAGTAGAAAGCAGCATGGAGGCCAGTGACAATGTTTGTTTGTTTTTATATCATTTACTTCAGTCTGTCTTTCAAACCCGACGCTGACTGAACGATGTTTGAGTGCTCGTTGAACGGAGCTGGATAGAGAAGTATATCAACAGCAACCTCCGGAAGTTCAACGTCATAGCATTGTGCAAGAGAGAGGTGGAAATAAGCATGTCCTCACAGGTGTCATGTTTGATTTCCATAATTTCCACAGAAGAGTCCCATTCCGGGACTTAAGCCAAAGTAAAACGGAAAGAAATGACTATCCCTGTGAAGCAGGCCTCAACCTACCAACCTACACCACCACATGTTGTGTGCTTGAAGACTGATACTGATCACCTCTGGTGGATTATTGTGTTACTTTTGTATCTTAATGACAACTAGAACTGTAGTCATGTTGTACAACAACCACATACTGGGTGTTGATGCATGTTGCCTCTCCTGTAAACAGTTTTTTCCCAAAAAGCTCGACAAATGCATCGCTTACTTTATTTAATCCTATTTGCATTTTTTATATGTATGTGTGTACCTATACCTACTTGGTGATAATAGAGGGCATGGGGATCTCCAGAAACTGCTCCTTGAGGGGAACAAAGGGCAGCAGGCCGGTGTAGAAGAGGCCTAACAGCTGCAACACTCTGGGAAGGCTGAATAACACTGGAATATGAGGGTTCTACAAAACACAAAAATAAGATCTGAATGTGAGGCCTTCTAGATGGAAATCATATTACTGGTTACACGTTTTTTCCTTAAGGGAGATTAACCCCCTGAACTGACTGGACTGAAGGTAAACTGGGCTTTAAATCCATGTAATAACTGTACCTCTTTGTAACACTTCTTTACAACCTGGTTGCTGGCGTTGCCCCAGACAGTCAGATGCTCTCTGTCGTACTTAACAACCAGCTCCGACACCTGAAAGGATTTAATAGCCATTATTACAGGAACTGCATGAAATAGATGGTGCCCAGATGTGAGGCATGAATCAGAAATGTGATGATGTCATTTCATGTTGCTTACTGACAAATAACAACTACTAAATACCAGATGAAGAAACAACACAAGGAAACACAAACACAGACATAGACACACACACACACACACACACACACACACACACACACACACACACACACACACACACACACACCTTTTTGATGAGTGTGTCGTTGTTGACCTTGATGTCAATGTTAACAGGGGTGTTAGGAAATGCATCAAAAACGTCCCTGAGGAGAGGAATGCGTTTGTCATCTCCCCCCTCACAGAAACACTCTGCACGGACAAGGACAAGTCAAAATCACAATCAGCTTCAGGTCGGACTCAATATGACGGGTGGGACACACTGACCTAAGTGTATTACTCATTTTAAAAGTGGCTTTTAGCTCCTTTACCAACAGAGCGTAAAATTATCAGTCAAAAGTCAATTACATACAGTCACTACATTCAGAAGATCTAATGAATGGGCAAACTTAATATTTATGTATTCTTCCACACAACCCCTGAGGGTCATACTGACCACTGATGTTGCTGATTTGCGTCTGTGTGTGTTTGCGATGTTAGCTTTGTAGCAGTCATGTGTATGTGATGCTCACCTCTCTGAAAAGTTACACCCAGCTTGCAGAGGTATGGAGGGAGCTCCTGCAAAGAGCACACAACACTCAGTGGTTAACAGACAAGAAATACAGCCTATAGTCAGTAAGGTCAGGTCAGGTCCTGTGGTGAGGGTGTTCACATTAAAGACAGTTAATATAGCGGAGACAGGAACCTGGCAGGTCCAACCAAGAGTCATGTTTGCTTCCTGTTCTCTGTGCTACAAGGCCAAAGAGCAGTGAAACCGTGAAGCTAATCTTCAGTTTCACAAATGTCTTTTGGTGTCAGTTATTTAAAGCTTCTCAGGACACAAAGGTCATGTTTCATTATACATCGTGTATAGGTGTAGACCATCAGAGATGTGAATCAACTGACTCACCAAGAATTTCTGCTGGATCAGATTTTTTTTTTTTTTTTAAATCAGGCAAAAGTTCATCATGTGATGTATCAGGTGACTTATAGACCACCTAACCTGACCAAAGCACATGATCCATTAATGCTGTTGCCTCATTTACAAAGTCTATACACGAACACAACACATAACTGCTGTCGTCAAGTCTTTAACCTAAATATTTGCAGCCCTCTTGACCTCAAAGAAGCCCAAAGAGTTATGTTTGAATTCAGTGTTCTTGAGGTCTAACAGTTGAGTATATTTCCTCCCTCATATAACATTTTCAAAGACGATTTTTAAAGTATTTTAGGTCCAGCGTGTTTTCTCAGCGTGCAGCCTTCTTCTTTCCTGCCTTTGTAGGCACAATGCAGCATATCTCAGCATGTCCCACTACTAGAGGTCTAAAGCTCCACATGGAGCCTTTAATACAAATGGCAAAATGAACAAATTTCCATATCCTTAATAATTATGCGATTAATTAAACTATAATTGACATTTTCCTTTTTGCAGGTTGCCTAGATAAAGAAAAAGGGACAGCCTGGAAGCAAGATGAGAATATAGTGAAGGTGCCCTTATTTCTCTGTGACAATGCAGCAACTCACAGCGTAGGCCAAGTCAGAGATGTAGGCGTTGATGCCGGTGGACCTCCTCAAGTTGGAGTCATGTGAAACCACTACCTGTTCGTCTTTCGTCAGGTGGCAGTCCAACTCCAGCATGTCTGTGCCAAGCCCCACAGCACTGCAAGAACCAACACACAGTACACATAGTGCGTTTAGTACTGAACCTGGGAGCATTCACTTGTTATAAATCTCATCACTGAGGTTACAGACATCAAACAAATAGATAACAACAGTGACGTTATAAAACGTAGCACAAACAGGTTCAATAAAATCATAAAGCAGTTCACTTCATCCTTAGCAGTTTATAATCTGATACTTTGACATGAAGAGTCGAATGTGGATAAAGAGGAAAAACAGACCGTGGTCAAACACAGATCACTACCGAGCTCAGATGACACATTCTGACCACAATCACAAGTACAAGCACCAGTTATGTTTCACACATTAATACAAAACTGAAAGAAAGAGCTTTGTCATTGTGACTTAGCTTTGTACTCACTGCTTGAAAGCTGCCATGGTGTTTTCCAGGTTTTCTCCTGCTCCTGCAGTGACAAAAAAGTAAACACTAAATGTACTACAGCTTTTGTATTTGCATTGCTGTGGGACATTGTCCTCGCTGCTAAAACAGGCCAACCAGGGCCAACCAGTACGTTTTATGTGCCCTGCATGGTAAAGTAAATGTGTATGCAACTTTAGTCAGTTTCCTGTAACAACTACTGCAGGACACCAGACAATAAACAACAATGACAACCCTGCTGATGGTGGCACGGTAACAAATATACTGCACCATGACCAAAACCATGCAAATACATCCATTAACAAAATGTTAACAGCACAACCAGAGGTGGATTCAAAAAATTCAAACGGGTGCCACACTGACTCACCTCCTCGATGGGAGATGTGCCTGCTGCGGAAAGTCTCTCTCTTCCTCCGATGCAAAAGGTTCGGGCATTTCAGCAGCAGGGCAGAGGTGAGCACGTAGCCCGTTACCGTTGACAGGACATACACAGCAGCACACATCTCCTGTCAGTCGGCTGCAGAAAAAACACAACCCACATTTAAAGTTAATATCAACAGCGAAGTTTAGGATTTCAACAAGCTCACAGGCTGTGTTTGTCTTTTTCTAGATAGAGAAATAGGAAGTTGAGAGAGCAGAGTATTTTCCAAATAATAAATAATTAAATCAAATACCAAACATGAGAAATGGCCAAAGTGAGTGTTTACAGCTGCTTACTTACCCTGACCAACAGCCTAAACCTCAAAGTATTACATTTATATAGACATAAATGGAGATATCAAAACATTTGCAGGTGAGTGTTGAATTCATACTTTACAAATGATTAAAAATGACTTAAAAATCATCCAAATTACAATCACATGTCTATGTAAATCACATCAGCTCTGTGTGAGACCAGGACTAGTTTGTGCCTCTGAAGATTTACATGCCAGGCACAAGCTGAGGTTGTGTGATTTTCATACTGTGGGACAGAAAACCAAAGCAGCTAAACTCACAGCACATTTCAGCTGCTCAAAATTATTTTAATTTTCTAGGTTTCAGTTGTCACTGTTTACTCAGCCTGTCATTCACTGACAGTGGGACACTTGGAGGAAAAGTTGACATATATATAATATTAGTTAACATTAACGACAGTGCTAATTTCTTCCTAACAACACACGGTTGCAACAACTGTTGAATGACAATAACAGCAAACATCTTACTCACGATATCGTGCTAGCTAAAACAGGCTAACGTTAGCTGAGCTGGGCTCGAACCCACGGGATAAAATCTCACCTTTGTCATCAAACTGTTTCGGTTTTCTTTCTGTTTTTGTGTTGACTAAGCTAAGTAGTCCCGGTATGAGTTAGTTGTAGTCCAGGAATATGTACAGCAAGCTACTTTATGTGAAGATAAACCGGTGAGTTGGTGTCTTCTCATCAGCTCCAGTGTAATCTGCACCTCACAGCTGTCTCTGACTACACATACACACATACACCGGCCAGTGTGCTGTCAGCTGTCTGCGCATGCGCCACCCTCCAAGACTGAACTTCCGCCCGAATATTTCAGAATAAAAGCAAAGCAAATCGACAAAATAAGATTTGTAACTACATTTCGGTGGAGAAATATTTTTTTTACCAAAACAAGTGTTAGTGCAGTTATTTTTTCTTAAACTGGTAGGTGTGGTAGTAAATCCCAGGTCTTCAGGTATACAGAAGCAACTGTATTTTGAGAGTAACATTCAAAATAAATTGTACAGTTGACAATTAAAGTATATTTGTCAATACATTAAAAAAAACAGTTAAAATGACAAATACTTTCTTCTAGACCGGGGAATAAAACATGTCTAATATGCTTGCAACAAACTTAATTGAGTATTAAACACCTGTAGCCTACTTCCTGCATGTAGCCTACCTGTATCTGTGCACATACAGTATAGATCTATCTCATAAAATGTTGTTTTCTACATAGTGTCCCTTTCAATGTTACAGCATATCCTACCATGTATTTCGCTTATGTAGACTAGGAGCAGCAGTCTTTTTTCTAAAACCTTTAGTTCAACTGATATTGTAATTGTATGATTTAAAAGGAACATATAGCAGGTGTATATCTACTCCAAAAAAGCATTTAAGTTTTTATTACATTTAAATAAGTTATTATCTTATTTGTCATTCGTCAGCTAAAACATTCCTCCTCAATACCAGTCTCTATAGTTAAGTGAGTTGATCCCTGATTTAGTCCTTTCATCCACCAGATGTTGCTAATGTGCAGCTGTAAGTGTAAGTGACAACCTGAAAGATAAATTATGCACAAAAGCAACATGTAGCTTACAGGGAACAGAGTGTTTAATGGCAAAGTTTAAAAAACATAGTCCTCTTGTCTTTGCATTGTATATTTAGGCCATAATATAGTCAACATCAACCTATTCCTTTAAGCTCTGTGAGTGATGCCTGAACAATGTGATAACCAAAGAATATCCACAGAACAACGTCCAAGTTAAAATCTTGCACATTTGTACCAGTCAAAGTTCACTTTGTGCAATAAACCGTCCATGGAGATGTGATACACACCCTGGAGAGAAATATTTCAACATAGCGTTATGTGCAAGTCATTTCTTGGTGGTTAAACAATTAAAAAGCCTCCCGGGTCTTCTTTTAAGCAGGTGTGGGTTAGCTGCCTGTATAGAAAAGTAAACGAAAGATCACAACATGCCTCGAGGTTTAACAGACGTTCTGGAGGAGTGGAAACGTCTGGAAGAGGAGTACGAAAAACTTCAGGTAAGAAACTGACAAAAATCAGCTGATTCACATTGAGCAGCTGTATAGATTAACTGCTTGACATACTGATTGCTTGCTGTTGTGTTACTCAAACCACACAATGAAATGTTTATGATATCCAGGAGTTAAGTCTCTTGTAAAACTGTCATATATGTGCTCTGTTTAATATCAATGATCTTGGCTGTGCTCCGGATTGTAATCTACCATATTCCAAAAAAGGTTTAAAGTGTAAACGCTCCTTGTAATCTACTTTTTTTCTTTCTTTTTTGGTGATTGATGTGACCCCATGTTCTTCTCATCCAGGAGACACACCGAATGTACTTACAGAAACTGGATGAAATTTCCAATCTACAAAACAACTGCACCTCGTCCATTTCCAGGCAGCGCAAGAGGCTGAAGGAGGTGTCCCAACAGGTGAAAAAGTAGGTTTATGCATCGATTGATTCATAACTTAAGAAACACACAAACATGTCGTGCTGTGTCACTGATACAGACCTATCTTGTTCATCAGATGTAGCACTGGCCCATCAGAAGAAGATGCTAAAACCTTGGATGAAGTCAAAGAGAAAATAAAGACGCGACCAAATGCTTTCTTTGAAATGGAAGCTTTCCTTCCCAAGAAAAACGGGTGATGACTCCTATTTAATCAAAAGCCAGAGCCAAAATACAAGTTGATCTCATTGCACTTATCTAAAGACATAAAGCCTGAATAGATACATTTATTCCCTTATAGTTAAATTACAAGTATAATTATGATTGTTTCATCAGGTTGTACCTCAGTCTGGTTCTTGGAAATGTGAATGTGACTCTTCTCAGCAAGCAGTCAAAGTAAGTGCTGACCATCAACACACAACCTGAATATCACGTCCGCTTTTTAGTTGTGCGGTAACATTTGTCTGGTTAAACATGAGCACCTCTTTAGATGTTTCTGTTCACTCAGTAGTTTATCACACCATCATAGTTCAGTCACTGATGGTGACTGTTTCATTAGTTACTTGTGCATCGAGACCTGAATATGTCACGTCCTTTTTCAGATTTGCCTACAAAGATGAATATGAGAAGTTCAAGCTGTACCTCACAGTGCTCCTGCTGCTGTTCTCCTTCATATGCTATTTCTTTGTGAGCTACAGGTAGGCATCATCAGCATATCTCACATCAACAATGAGTTTATGACCTGGACACTGCATGTGTCATACATGTTATCACAGCACTCGTCTTACATCATGTCCCTGACTTCAGATTCCTTGATGCAATCTTCAACTTCCTGCTGGTGTGGTACTATTGTACATTAACTATCAGGGAAAGTGTCCTCATTACCAACGGCTCCAGGTCAGCCACATTTCTACCTTCCAACCATCCTCATAAAACAATGAAAAGTGCAACCAGGGCTGCAACTAAAATTTATTTACATTGTTGATTAACCAATTAATAAACAAAATAGTTGGCAATGACACAATAAAACCAGGTTAAAAACATAGATATATATATATATGTTTTATATATATAGATATATATATAGATATATATAGATAACAAATACAACCAAAAAGTGGCCTTAAAGTGCTTAATTAAAATCAGTTAATTGATTAATCGTTGCAGCTCTAAATAAAATACCTTTTCGTGAATAAAACATATTCTTAGCTCACTGACCTTTCACTTTTTACATTATTAAATGCAGCTAGTCATTATGGCAGTTAATCATCTTCAAAAGTACAAATATCTAAGAAAAATGTGTCCTGCATCACAGAATCAAAGGCTGGTGGGTTTTTCATCACTACGTCTCAGCTTTTCTGTCCGGTGTAATGCTGACATGGTGAGTAGGAGAAGATAAAAACCCCAAATAATAGATTCAGTACAAATGAATATCTATTTTGATACATTAAAACTCATAAAATGTGATTCAAACGATGCTTGCTATTGATTCTTATCCATACCTATTCCTATAAAAATACCTTAAATTGCTGTTCCTCTCCTATGTTACAACAAATTTCCTTTCTTTCACTCCCAAGGCCTGATGGGAACCAGTACAAGACATTCAGGAACCAGTTCCTTGCCTACTCCTTGTATCAAAGTGAGGTCAAAATACTTGACATACATTAATGGCCCAAACTTTTCTGAATCAAACCGAAGCCTGATCAGTGTTTCTTCTTCTGTCGGGAACACAGGTTTTGTCCAGTGTCTGCAGTGCTATTATCAGAGTGGGTGTCTGTACAGACTGCGAGCTCTGGGAGAAAGACACAACATGGATCTGACCGTGGGTGAGATACACTGGCCAAGGACACAGATGTGCTCAGCCAAACATATCACTATTGAATATTTAGTAACAATGCTGACAATTTGGTATGACTGGGGCTTGGCCATCATCATCATCATCACAAGACAAAGTAATTAAAACTCTTGTGCTTCCTGTTTCTAGGGGGATTTCAGTCATGGATGTGGAAAGGGCTGACTTTTCTTTTGCCCTTCCTCTTTTTTGGCCATGTGAGTACATGTGACACTGACACCGTTTGATACTTGAGAGATATCCTCTACTGTGACTTCATCAAAAATCCTGCTTTGTCATGGTTTAGACTGGGTGATTAAATATTGATATCTCAACTGATTGATGTAATGTTTTGTCTTGTAGTTCTGGCAGCTCTTCAACAGCCTGTCTCTCTTCAGGATGGCTCAGCTCCCAGACTGTAAAGAATGGCAGGTTTGTACTTTCACCAGAGTTTAACTTTTTCAACCAGTTCTTATTGTGATAACAGTTAAATATTTTCTTCATGTGTCTATTGTCTAGCCAGCATCAACACATCTTACCTGCTAAAACAGTTATGGTCACACCACAGTCTGGCTGATGAACAGCTTTGTTAGATAGATAAAGTCAAACCAGCCTCAGAAATTCAGATTCACATGTTTGAAAGTAACTCCACATTTCTGCTTAATACTTCATCCCAACCTGATCTCGTCTATATAACAAGAAAATGATAATGAATTAAAGCTTTTGTGCTTACTCACGGTTTGCTTTCTACGTATGCCAGGTCATGATGTGCGGTCTCAGCTTCCTCATTCTGTTCATGGGAAACTTCTTCACCACTGTTGCTGTGGTCCGCCAGAAGCTCAAGACCAGGAAACAAAAATCAAAGAGTCTGTGATTCTTACTGATAACCGCAACAAGATGTTGTGATCTTCTCTGAATGAAAGCTCATGTCATCATTACTGTTGTCGAATGAGGTTTTCTGGCTATCATCACAACACATGTACAGAAACAGGAACATGAAAACATTTTATTTATAATCAGTCGCCATTAAAGGTTGATTACACAATACTAGTGTATTCTCATTTATCTCATAGGAGAATGAAATTAATAAAAGTGCCTCCAATAAAGACAAATATTTTACAGACATGCACCCCTTTGTGCAGCTGTTTTTTTTAGTACTTCCACATATTTTATGCTTGTGCAAACATGTGTCTGAATATGTCTGATTCCTTTATTGGTCTTTTATCTGGTTGAGTTAAAGTTGGGTGTGTAGTTTCCCTGCAGGGGTTTTAAAAAGTTCCCCTCATTTCATCTCATTATGTTACAGTGCACAATTATTTTCTCCCTGTGGCTGAAGATTGAACCAATAAAACTTGCTTTCACTCGTGTATGTAAGTAGAATTTACTTGAGTATTTTCATTTTACTTTACACTTCTACTTCGCTACATTACAAAGGAAAACTGTATTTCTTCCTCCACAAGTTTCCAATTAAATTTTAATTCTATGGATTTAAAATACATAAGTCTTAGGTAATTGAAATTATAGCTCCTCCCCTGCGAGTTACAACAACAATAAAACAGAAATAATATCAAAATATATAAAACTTAAAGGTGCATTGTGTAGTTTTGGAAAATAACTTCAAACCCAGAATTTTAGTATTTACAATACTAATGAGGTAATAATACGAACTCAGAAATATTAATTTTTTCCATAACTGAATAAACAAGCTGTTCTCAGAGGACAATAAGGCCCCCAGAACACTGTTAGTGTCAAGCTAGAAAGGTGGCAGGGTCCGCCACATATAAACAAAGTAAAACCGTATGAAGCTGTGTTGTCCTTTCAAGCCAGTTTGTTTATTTAGTTTGTTTTGGCATGGCCCCAAACTACACAGTGCACCGTTACATGACAGTAGTAACACAATGTTTAAAAAGTAACTGCATTCAAATGTATACTCTAAAGTACAATCAGAGTATTAGTGACGAAATGTACTTAAACTATCAAAAGTAAAAGTACTCATTATGCACAATGACCTCTGTCAGTATTATATTACTGTGCATTACTGCATCATTATTATTGATGTAATGAATGTAATGTTAGTAGCACTTTAATGTTGTTATTTCTATGTTTTAATAGCTTTATGTACCACTGGGTGTTTCAATCTAACAATGCTTTATATTTTTCAAACTGATGGGCTATTTAAAATCTCAATCTAAAATCTATAGTTGTTAAATACACGGGGTAGAGTGAAAATTCAATATTTCCCTCTGAAATGTAGTGGACTAGAAGTATGAAGTACAAGATAGACAGATAAATACAGAGTACTTAATCAATCCCAATGAGATATTGCAGAAGAAGAAAAAACTACTAAAGACAACATGAGGAAATACAAAGTTTTAAATAAGATAGGGATAGAAATACATACTTAAAAACACAAATAGCTTAAATTTGAACTAGAAACTGAAAACTAGGCCTATGCAAATATATATGTGCCTGGTAATACATACAATAGGTGCAGTATTATTTACTTAGATAACAGTTCATGGAGCATAAAGATAATTTTGTTCAACCACCATGGTGTTGTAAAGTGACAATAAAGTGAACCTTTTCATACTACAAGTACATCCTAGTGCTAGTAGTTCCTAACACTTTTGAATGCATGACTTTTAGCCTACTAGTGAGTAGCTAGGAGCTGGAGTTGCTACTTTTTCTTGAGTGAAGACTATGAAGACTTCTCCCACCACTTCACAGGGCAGCTGAGCATGACTGTCTAACATTTTCCCCTTGATACCGTGAACCTTAACACAATCTGAGTTGAGCTGGACATGTTTAATGAGTATGCCTGTCAGTTTGACATGGATACACACTCTGTCCTGCCGGCTCTATTACATAACCATGACCCTTGAGCATGCTGCACGTCGACTGTTAGTTATTACAGCAGGTTACCTTCGCACAATGACATTAGGTAATGTCTTATGAGACCGGTCCAAATTAGACACGTGACCGCCAAACATCTAAACAGTTTTGTTTAATTTTAACCGTAAACGTGAGCAGAAGTGTTTCCTTTAAAAACACACATGTGCAGCTGTGTGGAAAAATAATCCAAACATCTCTACATTAGATTTATATGACGTTGAAAGTGCAACATTCCCACCCCCGCTGCCAGGATCCACTTGGTTTGATCCTACGTGGCGTAAAGTTTCCTTCCGCGTTGAGCACAGTGTGAGCGTGACACAACGAGGGGAGGCGAAGGTAAGCCCGACACCAAACTCACATCTTTAAACTGCTACACAAAGACCTCTAGTCTGTGGCAGTCTGTGGGAACTATACGTCAATAATAATCAACTAGAAACGTGGAAATATGACGCGTTTTCAGTGAAGCATTAGCTTAAAAGAAGTGCTGATGTTACGCAAACTGAAGGCTAACTTATCTAACTTGTCTCTCTGGAGAAAGTCGTCTCCAAGGCGTGTATTTGTCAGAATACATTTTATTTAATAAGCTTTGCACATATCATGTTTCAGCCAACGCTGTTTTGTCTTTGAATGAACCTGTATTTTTGACAGTGTCATGTTTTCAGCCAGTGTTGTCACGGTCCAGGGAATAGTCGGGGCCCGAGTACTCCTCTCCCGCTGGCTATCTGTGGTCATGCTGCTCGTTTTATGTGATCGACAGCTTTAGTTTCTAAATATAAAACACCTCACCAGCTTTACTTACCTCAGTTTAAACAAACTAAAGTGCTGTCTTAAGTTACATTACATGTGGACCTCCATACTACTGTCGTGCCCCATCTCGACTGTTACACAACTATTTGCTTTTAGCTGAAGAGGTGAATTGTTGGGATGAACTCCTGTGAACCTCGACCATGTCTGATTCATTGATCATTAAACATCCCCAGTGGCAACAGCTATTTAAGTGTCTGTCCCTAGACATTACTGGCGACTAACCAAAGTCTCACATGATTTGAATACACCCGGTGTTAGTCAGTGGTAGGCGTAACTTAAGCATGAGCCAACAGTATAGACAGTGAAGTGTGTGGCTGAACCCACAGTGACTGAGCTGTTAATGGACAAGTTTGGTTGTTATTTGGACAACTTAGCTACTGAGTCTGGTAAATTACGCATTAACATTTGAGGTGAACTATAAGGTAAGTGTTTCTCTTCATCAAGAATAGTGACTTATTAATTACACAACTGTGTGTTTAAAAAAAAAAAGGGAACTACAGAATGAGTAATTTAACTATCAAAAATAATTAAAAGTTAAGGAAACATTGCTTGTTCCTCTAGGTTAACAGGTCGTTCTGTTATTGCTGCTACCTGAAAAGACACTGTACTTCTTGTGTTTTCAGTCTGGGCTGTTAATTAACCCTGCTGGGACATCACTAGGCAGAGCAGTCGTTTGGATACCATATCAAAACAGACCAGAGACATTGATACTCTAACTTATGCTAAACATTGATGTAGTTTGTGGTTATTTCCTTTTTGAGAGCTGAAGCTATTTTTAAGAGAAAAAAAAAATCCAAATTCTTTGATTGCAGCTTCTCTAATGTGAATATTTTCTGGTTTCTGTACTCTGTCACAGCTAACTGGATATATTTGGGTTGTGGACAAAACAAGACATTTGAAGATGTCATCTTGGGTTTGGGACAGTTATTACCACTTTCTGACGTTTTGTGAACTTTGTTTTAGCCCCTAATAGCGTGCCCACATCTCCATTAAAATCTATCTACTGATAAGTTGGCCAGGTGGATACAGTATATTGTCTGGTATTAGCTTTTAGCAGCTATATCTTATCTGTTTATATGTTGGATAATTAAAGAAAACAATAAATGTCTGTACAGAAATGCAAGAGGTGGCCGGTCATTTAGAAATGATGTTGCTTTTGTATAGTTTGTAAACCAGAGAGCAGTAACAGGTTAATTTGTAAAATGAGTGTAAATCTCAATTTTAGGGTCTTTAGATTTGGTGTAAATGCTGGCAGTCTACTGACTGATCATCATGTATTGTAAACCGCATTGTCTAAAAATGTTGCACATAAAATGTAGTACACTGATTTATGTTGGTGTTGTTAACTCTAACACTCTGATTAGTGTTCGTGACTATAGTAGGTTTTTATCTGACCATTGCACTACAAGCCTTGAAGTCCCTGTGACTTCTGTACCTACTGAGGCTGGCACGCAGGTACCTCTGTACATAGTTATTGAAGTGGTTTGCTTCATATCAGTGAGTCAGCAGACTAGTTGTGAGCAAGCCTGTATTTTGTTGATTGAGCTTGTACATGACTATGTCAATCAAACTGTTCTCTAGTTGTGGACGAGCCAGTTATACGGATCAACGATAAGCTGGTCTCATTGTTTTCAGTCCTTGAACTAAATTGAAACGTGAGAGCTGAGAACATGACGTCCTTTCGTGCTCAGTGTGAAAAGAGCTGCTGCTGCTAATTCCTGACAAAGAGTTCCTCACATATGGAAAGCAGTGGGTCACAATATTATAGCATGTCGAGCAAATTGTCCAATAAGGCTAGCACAAAAGCCATTATTGTGTAGTATGGCATGTAGAGTACTGCTCACATATGTTAGTAATCATACTGTTTGTTTCAGCAGTTGAACCAGTTTCATTGATTCCCAGTTCTGTTCAGCTGGGGTGTGTGCCCTGAGACTGTAGGACTAAAACATATTTTAAAATGCAGATTTTAAAGTACTGCTCACTGGCCCTGCAGCTTATATTAAACTATTACATTACAAGTTGGGAAACACAGACAATAGTCGGCAGAAGAAAGGCATTCAAGGGAACACATACTGTAAACTGTAGCATGTAATGTTATCTTAAAAAATAATCTGATGTTTAGTTTTTTGATTAATCTTTCAGGCTGATAAATGGTATGGCCAAAATGATGGCTCAGTTATAACGTAGTATTAATTTTCTGCAAAACAATCGATTGATCCAACTGTTTTAATGCTGGTTGACTGGTCTAATAGTCGTCTTCGTTCTCTTCCCAGGTAGAGTGTCAACACAGCAGACATGGACGCAAAGACCACCACCAACGCAGAGGAAGAGGAGCCTCTTTTCAGCAACCTGGACCTCTTCCTCTTCTCTCTGATTGTCGGCCTCGTCATTTATTGGTTCATGTCCCGTAAGAAGCCTGAGCCCATCCCAGAATTCAAGAAGCTTGACACACCGTGAGTATCCCATCATGTTTTACATTTGTTTTAGGTAAAAGAAGATTTGGAGGATTTCCGGGTTTCCATTCAGATCTGACTACATCTTTAGGAGAAAAAAATGAGGACTGCCAAAAGCTTAAGAAACAAGTTGAAACCAGCTAGCTGCCAAATGTAAAGCAGAGAGCATTATTGTGTGTTTTCTTAAAGGTCTGTCGAAAACAACCTGAATCACGCACAAGTTTATATACGATTTAATTGTCTTTTTTTCATGATGTTATTTCAAAGTATATACATCAAATTCATAAAAAAAAGTGTAGTTTTGATGCTTAATAGCTCATAAAACGATTGGAGAACTAATTTACCTGCTAAAGAAAATGACGACTTGAATTATCCTCAGACTAGCAGGGGGAAATTTTCCAAAGGCTACACATACTGTAGTTTATGTAAAAGCTATAAAGGAAGGAATCCTTTTTTTGATCACGGAGGGGAGTATCTTGGCACAAGAGGCTCATTTTTCAGTTGACATGTTTACATCATTGGTAATTGTTTTATTACATAGAAGCTGTTAGAAAGAAACAAATGTTATCAAAGTCTGTGCACGAGTTGGCACTATCTGTGCGTGTGAGAGTGCACCAAGGCTTACGGCTTGTAAATGTTTTCAGTCTGGGCTGTTAATTAACCCTGCTGGGACATCACTAGGCAGAGCAGTAGTTTGGATACCATATCAAAACAGACCAGAGACATTGATACTCTAACGTATGCTAATCATTGATGTAGCTTGTGGTTACTACCTTTTTGAGAGCTGAAGCTATTTTTAAGAGGAAAAAAATCCAAATTCTTTGATTGCAGCTTCTCTAATGTGAATATGTTCTGGTTTCTGTACTCTGTCACAGTGAACTGGATATATTTGGGTTGTGGACAAAACAAGACATTTGAAGATGTCATCTTGGGTTTGGGACAAAAGTGATCAACATTTATTAGCACTTTTTGACGTTTTGTGGACCAAACAACTAATTGATTAATCAAAAAATGATCGACAGAATAATCAGAAATGAAGTTGCAGCCCTAATTTCCTTAGCTCTTGGATGATCTGACATAACATCAGTTGGAAGTTTATTAGGTATATCTAGCTTAAACTAATGTTATGATAATATTTTACTGTTATTGATTTAATTGGGTGGACATACTATTTATTCATTTTATTTGGTCATGAAGACAAAGAGTTTGTTTATTTAGTTGTTTCAGGAATAAAGAATCAGTCAATGAAGATCTTTCTCTTCTGATTAAAATATTTTCCCCAAAACTTCATAGTGCACCTTTTTTAAAACAATTAATAGTTACTAATATTAACAACACCAGTTAACTGTTGCATCTAAGATGTAATATACGCAATACTTCAGCCTTCAAGATAGACCCTATAACTTTGTTATAGCCCCTAATAGCGTGCCCACATCTCCATTAAAATCTATCTACTGATAAGTTGGCCAGGCGGATACAGTATATTGTCTGATATTAGCTTTTTGCAGCTATATCTTAAGCAAGTGTGTGAGAGTGCACCAAGGCTTACGGCTTGTAAATGTTCCACCAGTGGTGACCTTTGTTTTCCCTCTCCCAGCAATGCTCTGTAACTCAGTCTCTCTCAGAAACTTATCTGATCTCCCTCTCTGTCCGCCTGCCTCTCCCTGTCAGTGCATGTGAGCCTCTCCTCTGTTCCCTCCCCTCATCCCTTATCAGTGGAGTCATGGAGGCTTGGCTTGGTTTCAATGTGCTCTGCTTTCATTGGCCACATTTTTTAGTCCCTCCTCAGCCGCAACACAAGTACTTTGGTCACCAGAGTAAAAGCCACGGGCCAGCAGAAGCCACACGCTCGCTGTGTGGCTCAGGTCCTGTGTGGCTGTGTGAATGGAGGCAGAGTGGGGGAGATCCAGACCATTTGTGTGAAAGCAGGACATTTGCTAGAAAGGGAAAGACCCCTGTCGAGCATGTGTTGCCTTGGGATAAGAGCGTGTATCTGTGCAGGAAGGGAGCATAGAGCAACACGAGCTGGTCTCCCCTCCCCTTAAAGGGTGCAGTGATTACCTAACTGTTATGAAGGGGGCGTAGTCTTCCATGTCTTTCCTGTGCTTTTGTTTTTGGCCCTGAACCCATTTTGAAAGTTCCCTGGAGAGCAAATGAGGAGGGCGAGCCAAGCAGCTCCTTTTGTGAGTCCTCTCCAAAGGTGGAAAGTTGAGGCAAAAGACAAGCAACCCTTTCTTTGCCCTGAGTTACTTTTTCTTTTTTCCCCACTCCCCTGTTTTTCTTTTCTGTGTGAGTGTGAGCGTGTGTGTGTGTGTGTGTGTGTGTGTGGGCTGAGCTGCTGTCACAAATGGAATCCTTTTATGATAAATGAGGTTGCCATAGCGATGACATTCCCCTCTCTCCTCCAGTGAGATGGGGGCGGGGGATACTTCAGAGAAAACTACCATTCACAGCCCCCTCCTCCTCCTCCTCGTCAATGGTCCACCGTGGAGTTGCTCTGATAACCAGCCAAATTCTCAGGATGGATCTTGTAGACTTTTTCGTTCCCAACACCTTTCAGACCGGAGAGGAAAAGGGGCGGGAATGAGGAGGAAGGCATTTTCAGCCCTAGAGTGTTTCAATGTGTGTTTGTGTGTGAGTCAAAAGTGTGGGTCTACTGCAGCTCGGCTACATTTTATGGGAAAGTCAGTTTCCCACCATTGTGTCCTCAGCGGCTGCCAGACACTGACAGGGCTTGTAGGCTGTGTGTGTGTGTGCGTGTGTGTGTGTGGAGAACAGACGCTGCTGGTTTCAGAGAGCAGCAGCACAGGAAGAGGCAGAGTTCAGATCGTGTTGGAGCCTCCATGGTGAAGGCAGGCAAAGAGTGTCCGGCTGCCTTTCTGCTCTGGTTTTCTTTTTCCATCCTGTGGTTGCGGAGTGTTGACGTTCTCTGCTTTTGATTTTGAGCGTGGCGGTTCCCGGCGTGGCCTAGCCAGTGGTGCTTGTGGCAGTGGTGAGCTACATGCCATGGGCTGTGTCTTCTCCCTGCCAGAGGACAGGAGAGATGCTGCTGAAAGGTCAGTGAAAGTGTTTGAGCAGTGATTTAGTGCTCCTTCTAGGGCACAATGATCAATTGTTTTATTGATGCTTAAACATTTGCCACCAGCTATTGTGTAATGATCACGCTTGGGAGCACAAGTTCTTGTTTGACACCTTGTAAGTGTTTGAACTGGTGGCTTGTTCCCAAAGTATGCTCTATACACAGTGTAATTTGCTTGTTTCTAGAACAGACTGGCAAGATAGTGGTTTCAAAAAGCATACAATGTTCCCAGTAGGTTACGTAATAGATGGTGGTAAAATCTGTTTCACTACAAACCCAATTTAATTATTGGGTTTTCTGTTTTTCCCCCTTTTTCCACAAGCTCCACTGACGCTGTTCAGTCAGATACCATCATTTTAGCCATCATTGTGTTGCACATGTCCAGCTTTGTTTCATGTTGGTTTAGTAAACAAACATGCAGTTTGATTTCCATTGGGGTCTTTTAAAATATAGATCCAGTTGCAAAATCAAAACCATTGATTGTAGCATTAGAAGATCAGCTCCATGTTTGAATGAGCCTGTGCTGCAGAGCAAGGCTGACCCAGTGAGCTTGTTTGGAAAGGTTTACTTCCTGGATGGATTAATGAATGGAAAGTAAGATTTGACAGTATATACAGATGAAGGGCTCTGAACTATTTGGACCAGCTGTAAATTGTGATTGTAAAAATGGATAAACCTCAGCATGCATGAGTTTGTTGTTTCATGTGGAACTGCGGCTAGTCCAGGAAGGAAAAGATGTTGAAGATTATGAGACCATTTGCATGTTATTACAGTCAAAGTAGCAGCCTTGGGAGATGACTTAATTCCTGTTAAAAACCTATAATTTGCAAAGACATCTTTGTCTACTTTGAATAAGGTTTGTCAGTTTCAGGCTGCAGCTACACTACTGATGTGTCATCAACCTTCCCCATTTTTAGTTTGTCCATATGTTAAAGAGGCACTATGTAGTTTTGGAGAAGAAATTTAAACACACAATTTTAAAATTTAAAATATGAGGTAATAACTAATAATGCTTTTTTGACCCCCATAACTGAATAAACAAGCTGTTCTCAGAGGAAAATAAGGTCCCCAGAACACTGTTTGAAGCTAGAAAGGTGGCAGGGTCCGCCACATATAAACAAAGTAAAACAGTATGAAATTGTGTTGTCCTTTAAGGTCAGTTTGTTTATTCAGTTTATTCAGACATAAAAAAATCAGTCAATGAAGATATTTCTCTTTCAATTAAATTAAAGTGCTGGATCGTAGGCAACTGGACGTGTTGCTGATATTGGGGAGAGAAGAATTCCGATATCGATATATTGGCCCATATACACAAAATATTTACTTACTCACCACGTGTTTATTCCTTGCATCAAGACTTTGTGCACTACTAACATTAAAAAAGAGAAATAAAACCACATAACCCGACTTAAACGGCCAAGAAATTGATTAAAATGTTTGATTGGGCAGTTATTAATAAAAACACACTTAATCATTAAATATTATTTTTGTATTTAGAGGCACATGGGTGAGTTTATTAACCAGACAGGATGTCTTTTGCTGTATGTACTGTTCTTTACACAAACTCAAGATACTTACATTAGCTGTCACAGTATTCAGATGCTGCGTAAATTTTGAACTATGTCTATTTTCTGATGACGAAATCTAAAGCAAGATTGATGATTCTCTAACTTGAACTCTAACTTGCAAAAAGCCACCACGATAAAGTCATGTTGTAATTGAAAAATACCCCTATCTTTTTAAAGGATAATTTGAGAATGCATAAAAACAATAACTGTTCTTCTTTACAAATCCAGATGTCTACCACTGGCATAACTGTTAGTGCTGAAAAAAAGTTTAAATCAAATCAAAGTGAGACCTTTTAAATCCAAAGTCAATTTGATTGTGGATTTTGAGTCGTGACACCTCTGGTGTTCAGTCCTTATAAACCAGGGGGGCCCAGTTTTATGGCATGTTGGGCATCACTTTTAAATGTTTGTACTCTCCACACCGCTGCTATGTGGATGGGTTGTTTAGTTGTTTGACTAAATGTGTGGAGACAGATTCGCTTCTTTTATTGCCTTCATACTTCATATAGTTCAGGTCAAATATAGCAAATTGTTTTTCTTTTCCTTAAGCTTTCATTGCTATCCGACAGCCTTTTGGATGTCTGAAGATTTACTCATCTGCATACTGTTTTGCTTGTACTCATATGTAGGCTTTCATTCCTTGTTCAGTGCAGACAGAATCGCAGCTGTCCACTCAGACCTTTTGATGCTGAATGAAGCACTGTTGCCTTTTATTTAGCTTGATAATAGATTTGGCTTCCTGTGTTCCTTCTTGCCAACACTGTGTTTGCACGTGTTGTTTTGATCTGTTCCCATTCATTAATTACTTCCTGGACAAATCTGAATTAAGATTTTGAATTACCATGAGATGTAACCCGTAGTGATTAAGTATCCACCATGTTTCCCTTCAGTAGTGATGATTGCGTAATGTATGCTGATATTTAGTACATGCTTGCCTATACAGTTAGTATGACTAATGGTTGTGTGGCTGCTGCGTCATTGCTACTCCCTGTTTTAAGAATAACAGGAACAATGAAATGACATTTTGTTCCCATCGCCCAACAGTTGGTGCGGACTACTTAAAAATCTGCTTATGTCATGCTTTGTTGTGGGAGAGAGCAGTTTTCCACCATATATCTCAATTATTCATACAAATGCTTTAATGCAGTGTTATGCAATACATCAGATACTGATACAGATACAGATAGAAACAAAAAAATGTAGTTTTTAATATGAGTTTGATTAGAATCATTAATTGGGCCAACATATTGTACAGTTCTGATCAATATGATCACATGGCTGTGACAATGCGGTCAGTAATTGTTATACTGGAGGCTTGCAGTACTTGAGGCCAATGATAAAAGATCTACTCTGCTGTTTGTTTGTGTACTTTTTTTTTGTTTTACCGATAATAAGAATAAGTAGCTTGATTAAGTACCATGTTTACTTTAACTGCCACAGTATTAACTGCTCCTGTCCCTATTCGCTCACCATTTGCTTTTTAAAACTAAATCCATTATGTAGTAAATCGTTTTTATTGATCTTGCTCTCTTGATCTTGAACTCACTCTAAGCTTGCAGTGCTCCAATGTTCCCTCCCTCCTTTTACGTTAAAGGTGCGATCTGTCTAATGACAGATGGTCATTAAAAAAACTACAAACTAACTCTAGACAGAAGCTAAATGTACTCATCTTCTTGTGTTGTTAAAAGTTAGTTTACACTGGCAATTTAGATAAAGATATAAGGAAAACCGGCCTGTATTTATACGCGTGATCAGGTGAAATGATTAAGTTGCTTGTCATTACGTTGTGAATTCAGCTCTTATTCATACAGACCAAATATTTAACCAGGCCTTGAAACGATAAGGAACCTCAACCTCAAGTTCTGATTACATTTCCATTTGTAAACAATATTTCCCAAAATTTATGTTTGCCGAGCATGGTGTTTGCTAAGTAACACGTTTTTAATCCCAGCATCATGTCAAGGACAGGTTAATTTATTAACTCAATCACAAATCAAATCTGTTTGCTTGTTTGTTTTTTTTTCAGAGCACCCACCACAAGAGAGACCAGTTTTATCGAGAAAATGAAGAAAACGGTGAGTGATGTTACTTTAAACAAGCATTTATCTTCCTTTTTCAGTCACTTAACCCTTACCATCATTTCTGCTTCTGTCGTTTTCTTTGCTTTGTTTTGCAACATAAATTCATTCTGCAGGAGTAGGTTTGTTGTTGGAAAACATTACTCAGGGTTTTAAAAGAAGACTGTGAGCCATTCGGACATGGAGATGTACAGTGTCAAACAGAGTCGGTGTTGTGGCCTTTTAGCACATGTTGATCAAAGTTGTTTTCCTATTTGATGTGCGAGTCAAGCCGCTTTAGTGTTTTCCTGCCAGTTTATAGCCCATAGTGGAAACCCAACATTCAGTAAAATGCTCAAATTGACCTTTTTCGCCCTGCTGATGAACAATATGATGAACATGATATTGTTCCTGCTGCTTTGACTGTATGCAGTTCTAGATTTAGAAAAAACTCCTTCGACTTTGATGGCCGTCTGTTTTCAAGCCAGCCTTGAGAAAAGACTTTGGTTTCCAATCATGTGGTTTAGCAGCAAATAGTTCAGATACCATGACGGTGGCAGACGAGACCGTTGGCCCACAGTGCTGTTTCATTTTGTCTGTTTTTCTTTGTTATGAATTATCAAGGCAACATCGTAGGCAGGGATGAAATACTTTCTTGCAAATAATTGTACAAGTGGAGCTGTTTGTGTATAGAAAGACGAGCTATATGTTATCTTATCTATGAGTTTAAGTTGTGCTGATACCACCTGCCTCTTCGACACAGAAGTGCCTCAGTTGGCAATACAGCATTTTAGGATTTAGGAGAAAATGCATGCTGAATATCTTTTTCTTTAAATTACAAAAGATCTGCTGCATCTGTTGTACTTGCACACAGTCTGTTTGTCATAACGGCAGTCTGTAGACATGAGAGACGGGTTATGTTTTTAATTGTAGTTGCAGGAGAAAGCTTTTACTTCATGTAGATGTTTTCCTTTTTGTAACCAGGGCAAGAACATCATTGTGTTCTACGGCTCCCAGACGGGCACAGCAGAGGAATTTGCCAACAGACTGTCCAAAGACGCTCAGCGGTATGGCATGAAAGGAATGGCTGCTGATCCAGAGGAGTACGACATGGTAACTGCCTCGGTGGAAGAGATTACATACCTCAGAATTAAAATTAACTAGAGGTCCTTCTCAATTTGGGGGAGGATTTAACTTCTTATAGCTGCTAGTGGTGCTTTGTGGTGATCAGTTGTGTGTCTGGACAATGCAGGAGAATCAGTTTAATTCATTTTGATGATAATATTAATACATATCTCATGGCAGATTCTAAAGATAACTTTACATGCCATGTTAATATCACCTGTTATAAATTCACTGTGTTAAATTAAAATAAAACATGTCCAGGCAAGTGAGTTCATAAAGACCAAAGGACAGCAGACGCTCATATCAATGTGTGTACGCTATTTCAGTCACTATCATAGGAAGCGCACACCAGTCATAGATTAGATTATATAGTTTGGATATTATTATTATTATTTAATAGCATGCAATAACTCACCCGTTTGCAGACAGGGAAACTCTTGATGTCCAGTCAGATATTGAGGACAAACCTTCTTGAAATAAAATAATGATTTGTTCAGTACTGACTGTCTCTGATTCTGATGTGTTGTACTCCAGGGGGAAATGGCCCGTCTGTCTCAGATTGAAAACTCCCTCGCCATCTTTTGCATGGCCACCTATGGTGAAGGAGACCCGACAGATAATGCACAGGACTTATATGACTGGCTGCAGGAAAATGATGATGAAGACCTCTCTGGGCTGAACTACACTGTGAGTCTAAAGCTATGTTACTTTATGTCTCTTTAATACATAGAGGCCATTCCAGAGTGCATTAGGTTAGACAGGACGACAAAGCATGCGGTACATGATGTCAGTGATCATACGTTCATTATGCTACATTGTCTCTTTTATACCTGCCTGTGTGTTTGAGCTTTGTTGCATATTTGGCTGAGACTAATATTTTCTTTTTTCTGTATCCATTATCAGTTATTTTCTCAATTACAATACATCAGAAAACAGTGAAGCACGCCCATTACAATATCCTACAGCCCAGTGTGACTTCACCAGTTGTCTCCAGCCTCCAAACCCCAAAATATTCAATTTACTTTGATTAATATCAAGAAAAGCAATACATTTCCACAGCAGAGAACCTGGAACTATCAAACATTTGGCATTTCTGCTTAAAAATGAGTTCAAATATTAATTGTTTATAAATATAGTTGCAGCTTGTTGTGTAGCTTCTGTCTATCTAGCTTGGATTGCTGGCAGGATACAGGCTGGATTTACATCAGTTACATACAAAAATCTTTTTTTTTTTCACAACTGCTGCTTCACAACCTGTTTATTTTATGAGACACGCTATGGCAGTTTGTCTTCCTGACACAGCACACAGGCTTCACTAACACGAGCTGTGTCAGGCTTTGTGTGCATCATGAAAGAAAGGGCTTTGTGTGTTGTCGCGTGTGTCAAAGTTGGGTTGCAGTGCCTCTGGCCTAATTTGAGTGAAGAACATAATTGTGGGAAATTTAGTTAAATTCTTGTGTACGGTCACGTCCTTCCTACAGTATTTGTTGTCTGTCTGGTCTGTATCAGAGTGTCTACATACTGTGCATTACAGTCACTGAGATAAGAGTCTCTTGTAAGATGTTATGTAGTTGTTATAAAGCTGTATTTTACTTGATAATGTGGTCATTTTTAAACCAAAAAGCAGTGAATAACTTAGTAAGACAACTTCATAAGGCAATTGTTAATACTTATAGAGCTGCAACCATTAGCCGATTAATCCATAAGTAAATCATTAGAACATTAATTGCCAACTATTTTGATAATTGAATCATTGCAGTCATTTTTCAAGCAAAAATGTCAAACATTTGCTGGTTCCAGCTTCTTAAATGTGAGGGTTTGCTGCTCTTCTTTGTCATTTATGAAATAAACAACTAAATGATTAATCATGGAAATAATGAGCGGATTAATCGATACTGAAATTAGTTGGTTTGCAGCCATAAATAACAAAAAAAAAAACACAAGTTAATTATGTACTTTTATTTCTCGCTTGTTTGCTTCAAGATTAAGTCAAGGTCCTGTACTGACTGTGTCTCACTCTGTGTCCAGGTATTCGCTTTGGGCAACAAGACATATGAACACTACAATGCAATGGGAAAATATGTTGATAAAAGGCTGGAAGAACTTGGCGCCAAGCGCATCTTTGACCTCGGTTTAGGAGACGATGACGGCAAGTAAGTGACCTGTTAATCCACTGAGCCAAAAACAGAAATGATGTTAACGTTTCTCTTGTATAGAGGTGTTCAGTGCCGAACAGATAACATGACACTGTAATAACACTCTCAGAACAAACTTCACATTTTTACCCACAAAATCATAAAAATCATCAGTATTGTTGCTGCATCAAATGCATATTATGGAGCGTTTAAATAAAAAGCATTTTGTCTTGTTATGTTAAAAAGACGATCCTTCACTGCAGAGTGTTTTGCTTTTTTCTTTGAAGAAGCACTCAAATTTATAAAAATATCTTTACGTTAAGAGGAAGTCTAGTTAGTTCAACAAGGGTGACTTTAAACATATTTCTCTGCTGACTGACCTGGTTTTGTCTTTCAGCCTGGAAGAGGACTTCGTCTCATGGAGAGAGCAGTTCTGGCCGGCTGTCTGTGAGCACTTCGGGGTGGAAGCCTTAGGAGATGATTCAAGGTTCATTCAGACTTTTTTTTATTATTTCACATTTATACTTCATTTGAGTTACAATGTTTTTGTCCCCCATCGTTCTTAAGCTGTCTTATCTTTAGCCTTTTACTTTACCAGCTCTTTAATATCTTAAAAGGAACATTAAGCAGGTTATGACACGAGAAAGCTTGAAAACACATTAAGACAGCATTATGTCTTAATGTTTTCTAAAGTGAAGTTTAAGTACTATTATCAGATAACAAGTAGTTTTCACAATGCCTATATTTCAGTGAGATAAGCCTGCCATATGTTCAGGTTGGCTATGATTCCTCAAGTAAACAAACCTTAGAAGACCTTCAGTTTCCACATGGGCTCTTTCAGCTGAGGATTTGATAAGAAATAAATCGGAGTGAATTGACAGTCCAGACAGCGTTGGGTTTAAAAATAATACTCCACCCAGAGTCTGTTTGTATTTCTTTGTTTAAAAAATTCCATATCTTTACAAAGACTAGTTATGTAACCATAAAGCCGGATGTATCTGATGGTATTGTATGGTAAATCCCACCTTTCTGTATGTGAAATGAACAGATGCCAAGAATCATTTTTCATTATTATTTGATCTTTGAAGTAGACATGCATAATCCTGAAGAAGAAGAACGAGCGTGTCATCTTTACATCAATTTTCATACAGGAACTTGATTGCACCTTGTCTGTAGCTGAATAATCTGACTTTAAGTTATTTTACCTTGCAGCATACGGCAGTACGAGCTGAAGGAGCACACTGACATCAACATGAACAAAGTGTACACAGGAGAGATCGGCCGCATCAAGAGTTTCGATGTCCAAAAGCCGTAAGTGCTGCAGCAGAGACGATGTTCACCACCACATTTGTAACCAACTGTTGAGTTTATTTAAGCTTTATGAATCTTTCTGCCCCCTAGTGGACTTGAGAAACACAGTTAAAGTTATTTATTCCTTGAGTGAATGATCTTAATATTACTTTTGTGACTCTGTTCAGCAATTTGTAATTGCATTTTTTACATTACAAGTGTTGCTCTTTTATTTCTTTTTAGGCCCTTTGATTCGAAAAACCCTTTCCTGGCTCCAGTCACTGTCAACCGCAAACTTAACAAAGGTGGTGATAGACATCTCATGCACCTGGAACTGGACATAACAGGGTCTAAAAT